>NC_056725.1:71127029-71137029 GCF_019279795.1 Protopterus annectens
TGGCCATTAACTCTGACCTTAAAACAATAGGGTAGGCAGGATGCCGCACTCTAGACTCACTGGCTCCAAGTCCTAACATCAAAGGGTCACAACATGCTTTACGTGGTCAGTAGAGGGCACTGTTTTTACATTTTTTTTCCAGTTTCACATGTAACACTATTTTTGCCATTAAAGACAACCAGCCTGCGGTTTACATTAATATTTACAGATGACAGAATTTATCTGGCTAGGCTGACAACCTTCACCTATCTTCACAGAGGGGACCACTAGGTTGGCTTCCTTTTTTTGGAGGAGACTGTCTTGGTTCTATTGGGTATGGCGAGATCCATGCATTTGTGTACGTGTTTGTGTATTGGTGTATGATTCTGCAGTCATGCAACTATTCTCCATTTGCATGTGTGCCATTAAGTTAGCCACATCTGTTTTCAGGATCCCAAAGTTACCTTTGGAGAAATTTTTCATGGTCTTTACCGTTGCTGGGGGGTGGGAAGGATGTGGATTTCCAAGGTGATTAGTTTGTGGTCGGATCTAACCAGGGAGGAGCTGACTATTGGTGTAGAGCAATGGTCACCTATGTTAGTAATGACCAGGTCAAGGATGTTTCTACTTCTAGTGGGAGTAGGAATGAGCTGATCTAGGGCATTGGAATTAATGAACTCCAGGAAATGTTGGGCAAGTGTATTGGTACATGAGTGGTTTACCCAGTTAATGGAGCAGTAGTTGAAGTCACCTAGTAAGACAGTGTTAGGTTGGACCCTAATATTCTCCACGGTGCTTAGGAATATGGAGTGCGAGTCTTGGGACATGGTTGGGGACCTATAGCAGGCTACAACCTGAATCGCTGTCTTACCCAATGTTAGATGCACCTGATGTATCTCTGTGTTATGTTGGGCTACCAGTCTGGAGGTGTGCACATCCTTTATGATTATGGATACACATCCACCTTTGGAGCTTCGGTCTAAGTTCTGGGGCCGAAAGTTTTGGAATAAGTTATAGCCTGGTAGTGCAGGGGTGCTTTCTGCTGCCTTGAACCAGGTCTCTGTTACAGCACAAATGTTGATGTTCTCCATTTTAAGGAGTGCCTTGAGTGAGTGCATGTTGACATTTAGACTTCTAGAGTTGAGCAGCATAACCCTCAGATTGCATTTGTTTGTAGCTGTTATGGTGGTAATTTGGTCTTTAGAACACCACCTAAAAAAGGCACTATAGGGGTGGCATGAGCCTTGGCCAGTATCCAGAAGCCCAGGGGTGACAGATGCAGGCCTTCTCTGGCAAAGCATCGAGGTCTGTCAATCATGCCATCCATGGTAGACAGATAATGGATCCCCTTAGAATGACACCAAAAACTTAGCCAATTGTTTAATCAATCATTTTCTGCTTCTACTGTGGTATCATTCTGGGTGATGGTAGGATGCTGCTCAGGGCTAGGGTCATACCTGCCTGGGCTACATAATCCAAGAGCTCCTCCATGTCTCTCTTCATGTTGTCCAGGGAGGTACATCTCAGGTCAGTCACACCCACATGTACAATGACAGAGTCATATTTGTACCTGTTGTTGAGTGACCTGAGTGCATGCATTATGTGTTTGATCCTGGCACCTGACAGGCAGCTGACTGTTACTTTCTCCTTATTGACCCTAGTGAGTGGGACATCAGTGTACCTCACTACTGAGTCACCTATGACTAGTGTGTTGGGCATGCTGTTTTGCTTTGGGGGCTTCGGTTCAGTGGCACACTGTTTAGGAGAGCTATGAGTCTAGTGATTAGTGTTATGTTGTGGTGGTGGAGTGCATTTCTGTCTTGGAGGGCTCTGCTGCTAGGGTAGAGTTTTATTGAGAGCCTCTGCAAAGGTTTGTGTGTGGCTTGTGTTTTTATGTGAAGGCAGTGCTGGTGTGTGTTCTGGAGGGCTATGTGTTCCATGTGGTGTGGTGCAAGTGTTGACCTTCTCCTCTTGACCAGGTATTCCGGTCTTGGCTGGAGAGTGCGTGGCTTCCAATTTGGATATATAAGTACATCTCTCGCAAGTCTGAGTGTTGGAAGGTAAGAGGAGAGGGTTGTCGGTGTACATGAGGCAGTTGCTACATTACCTCAGGATGCCCAAGTTCACCAGGTTAATAGGAGAAAGCACAGGGAACTGACCATTAGACATGCCTGGCAGGGTGTGCATTGATAATGAGTACTAGATCTGTTTCCTCGTAGAACGTTTAGTGCTGGTAGCACTTGTGTGCTACAATAATTGCTATAAGAAGTCTGGTTAAGTGATAGACTAACAAGCTAGTATAAGTGTTGGAGAGGAGAGAACTAGTAGACCCAAGGGAAAAATTGAAGAGCAGGCTCTGGCACTGCACAAAAGCTTTCAAACAGTCCTGGATACAGCAAGTCCTGTATCTGGACTAGACTAGTTACAGGAAAGGTGGAAAACAAGAGCAAATGCAGGTTTTTAAACCGGAAAGTTGAGAGAGATGGAAAAACTGCCCAAATGGCCAATTAATTACAATTTCTGGTCCAGGAACCACTCATCTTGTGGTAAGTAGGCTACCTAGTGCTTACCACACCCACTAATAAGCTAGAAGGCTTCCCTCCAACACAGAAAGGCTTGGGGGGCTCAGGAGCTTACAAACGGTCCTGGATACAGCAATTCTGTATCTGGACTAGGCTAGTTACAGGAAAGGGGGGATACAAGTGCAAATGCTGGCTTTTAAATCAGAACATTGAGAGATATGGAAAAACTGCCCAAACAGCCAATAACTACAATTTCTGGGCCCAGAAACCACTGGTATCTAGGTTACCTAGTGCTTGCCACTCCCACTAATAAGCTAGAAGGCTTCCCTCCAACAAAGAAAGGCCGGGGGGGGGGGATTCAAGAGCTTACAAATAGTCCTGGATACAGCAAATCTGTATCTCGACTAGACTCGAACAAGCTTAGAATTTTTTTTTTTTTTTTTTTTTACTAAAGTGGAAAAGGAGAAAGCCGGAACAGAAGTTAATTCAAGGTAAAGAATCTAAGTGGGTTGTCATTCACAAATGTTCTCTCTCTGTTAGCTAGAATGAACTAATGACACTAGACTGGGAGGAGTGTCCCAGATCAAATATCTATTACAGCTACTAGCTGTAACCACAAAATGAAAGTTTTAAACAGATAAAGGAGCAAGGAGACTCCAGAGAATGCTTTTTACTGCAAACAAATCAGTTAGATGATACCTGACTAGAACACAGAAACCTTAAAAAATCAAAAATGCACAGAAAACTCACAAACAGAAAATACAACTATCAGTATGAAAAAGCAGTTTACAGTTAATTCAGCAAACATGCAATTAGAGTAAAAACCAAATCCACCTTAGTCCACACTGCCTCACCAACTTGTTAAAAAAGACTTCCAATGCTGTAGAAAACCGACAAAATGTTTATTCCATTAAGAGGACCAGTAAATGAAATATAAAAGCCAATAAATGCACAATAATCCAGTCTTCCAAATGCAGTAGTCAGTGGTAAGCGCTTTCGTCCACGTAAATCCTGGACTTTATCAAACCTAGTGCTTCACATTTTGTGACTGCTGAAATACCTTAACTCATTAACACAATCAGTTAACTCAATTGGTAACCATTCAATTACCATTGCAAAAACATTTTTAACCCCTGAGCTGTATGTAAAGAATACACTTATAAAAATAAGTAAAAAAATGTATGTATATACATATAAAAATTACCATTGCAAAAACATTTTTAACCCCTGAGCTGTATGTAAAGAATACACTTATAAAAATAAGTAAAAAAAATGTATGTATATACATATAAAAACAATGTGTTGCATAACACATTAAAACATGAAAATGAATAAAACACTGGCCAATAAACCATCATATCCGATATTAACTTTTTTACATAAGTTTGAGGCTGCCTCTTTCAAAACTGGTACCAGGGAAACATGTTCATTCATACTTGGTGAATAAATGGCTTCCAACCTTAGTTGCCATTTAACTTCACTACTACAAATCCTGTTACTCCAATCCCCTCCCTGGGGATCCTTGACAACAATTTCTAAAATTCCAAACTTAAACCTAGTCTATTTTTATTTTCAGTAGCATATAGATACTCATAAATACGGTTATGTAATGCCCTCTCAGTTTTGCCAACATAAAAACCTTGGCATCCTTGGCAATCACATAAGTAAACTAATCCCTTACTACCACAGTTGCCTTGAACTAAATGAACCCTAGTCCTATATTCACCAACCATCAAAGATGTTTCCTCCAAAATAAATGGGCAGTATCTACATGATCCACATTCCCTGGTCCCTTTGCCTCTGTCATCCTGGGGTAAGGGGTGTTCCAAGTAGGACTTAATACTGGGCCCTACTTTGTGTACAAAAAAAGGCGATGCCCCCACAACTTTAAACACGTCACTATTGCCTTCCAACATGACCCAGTTTTTAGATACAATTTTTCTTATGGTCTGTCCCAAGGGGCTGAAATGTGTAACCATGGCATTAGAAAAATTACCATCCTGTTTCTGTTTAAACTCTCTGATATAATTCATATTACCCAACAGAGGTGTAACCCCCCCCCCATTCTTCCAAAAACCTCCCTGGCCATAGTCTAAACCAGGTCCATCTGGTAACCCTTGTCCAAAAACATCTGTGTCAGGTTACCTATTTTAGCTTTATAATCCATCAGGGTTGAACACATTCTAGCACCTCTAATCATCCGTCCTCTCACCAAATATTTCTTTGTGTAAAAAGGATGTTTACTGTCAAAAGCCAGAAAACTTAGAGTATGTGGGTTTATGAAATACTTTGGACATAAATTGCTCCAAAACTAAATTTTTAGGAATTGTGATGCCCAAATAATCAATACTGACTCTAGAAAAATTATGAGTGAAGCTGAAATAGGGGCACACCTGATTGATGTAATCAAACAAAAACATAACCCACTGACTCAGCCCCTTTCCACAGAACAAAAATATCATCCAGGTACCGGAGATATATAATCCATTCTGTCTCAAACCCGGAATTGAGAACAAACCACTTCTCCCAGGACACCATGACTAAATTGAAAAATATGGGGGCACTACTTGACCCCATAGCCACTCCTTTCTGTTGTCTGAAGTACTCATTCTCAAAAGTTATATAGTTGCTTTTTAAGATAACTTCCATTACTTCCACAACCAAATGGATAAGCCCCCCATCCAAGCTAGTGTGATCACAAAAGGGCCTCATGAAAAAATTCCATTCCTAGATCATGGGGTATAGAATTAAACAAGCCCACAACATCAATAGTGGAAAAACCTGTTGTTATACCAAAATATTCCTGTTTAATCTTAGTTAAAAAAATTCCCATGAGTCAATTAGGACATAAGGAAGGGGGCACATAATGCTCTTCAGAAGTCGGTCTACAAAAATACCCAGAGAATAAATGGAACTATTATGGGTGGCCACAATCAATCTGTATGGAGGATACTCCATATTTTTATGTACATTGGGAATACCAAAGACCATAGGGATGTATGGATGTTCATTAATCAAAAAAATGGTAAAGCTCTTCATTAATTACCCCTTGTAATAAACTGTTCTCCAAGAATAATTGTATCTGTCTGTGGGCAGTGTAGATCTGATTAAGTGAGACCACTTCATACTGATCAGTGTCATTCAGCATGTTTGATATGTCATTGATGTAGTCATACTTGTCTACAATAATCACCCCTCCCTCCTTGTCAGGTTTCATGATTCTCAAATTGTCAGATGACCTCAGAGTTCTTAATAACCTTTCTTCTTCCCTGTCTAGGTTGTAATATCTTTCTTTCTGGGAGTTGTAGGCCTGATAAACCTTCCTGGTACATACTTTCTCAAAACTAGACAGGGTAGTGTGAAGGTGGGGGGTTAAACAAACTTTTCTTCTTGAAAAGTCCTTGCCTACCAGATGTGGTAGTGTCTTTAAAAAGTAAGTTGAAATTCAGTTTCCTAAAGTATGATTTAAATTCAAATTAAAACCTTGGATATGTCAAAGTTCCTATTAGGAACAAATTTCATTCCCCTCTTTAAAAAGGGAAAAATGGGTCTTAGTTATAATCTGGTCTGTGCAGTTGAAAATACTAAAACTCAGATAACTCAACTTCCTCCCTCCAAAGGAGGTAATAATGGGTTCATTATCATCAACTAAATTTGGTATCTGTTCCCCCTGTTGTTCCTCCATTAATTCCTCTGACCTCTCACTCTCTGCCCTTTCAGCGTGCCCTGCTGTCCTAAAAAATCGTGATTGTTTTGGTTCCTGTTAAAAATCCTTTCAGGACCTCCTTAGGGGTGGGTAACTCTGTTCAAAAACTACTTCTTCCTTGTTAAAAAAATTGTTCCATCCCCACCCTCAAAGCCTACTGAATCAATTCCTGCATCCATCTCCCCACCCTTTTCACCCTAGTGGGGGGATCCAAGTAACTTTTGGGTAGTGGGTAGGCCATTTTTGTTTTTGCATTCCATTTTGTCCCTTTTAAGTTTCCTTTGCTTCCTAACATCATTCTCCCTGACCTGTTCTTCAATTTTGTCAAACACATAATCATACTTGGCTTCATATCTCATACAATTCACATCAGACTATTTCGTCATTAAGTGCATTAATATCATCAAGCAATACAAAGTATTAATCCTAATGATGAACTGCAACATTTCCATGCCATGATGATCAAATCAAAAATGGCTAATAACTCTTCAAGTTCCGGCTAACCTACAGAAATCCCGTTAGGGAGCTTGTATGTTCTCAGCCCTTTTGGAACTCTATGCTGTCTTAAACATTCATTAAGATACACGTTGTCGATCTGTAAGCCATGTACCTTTGCCATTTTTATCTCAAATTCCTGTAATTTATTGTTCAAGTCCTTTGGTTTGGCTGGTCACTCATTGTTACCAAATAATAAGTCCTTGTTATTCCATCTCTGGAAGTGAGAGTCTCTGCTAATTGTCCCTGGTGATTTCCCCATACCTTGACCACAAGGTGTACTATTGTTCCTGATGTAGATGGTAACATGGGGCTGCCTAGTTGCAAAGTCTAACTGCATACCAAAAAAGGGGGCAGGACCTGTGAGCCATGATGTACCCTGCTACAAGTGTTCTGGAGTTTCTTGAGAGTTGACTGAAGATGTTGATATTGTGTTGACATCAGTTTAATCAAAACAGTTAAGTTCCCTTCTTCACCATTCGGTGCTGATTCTTTTGATATTCTAGTCTCTTTAGACATTCCCACTGGTAAATCAGGTTCATTAGTGTGATCCATCTTGGGGGAACAGCAAACAACCGCCATGTTGGTTTTGTAACCAAACCAAGAAGTGCAGGCAAGGACTATGCTACCAGCAGCAGTAGCTAATAAAAAGCACAATGGAGCGCTCCAGTGGAAAAACAAACACAGTAAAAACCAAATCCACCTTAGTCCACACTGCTTCACCAACTTGTTAAAAAAGACTTCCAATGCTGAAGAAATCAGACAAAGTGTTTATTCCATCAAGAGGACCAGTAAAAGCCAATAAATGCACAATAATCCACAATAATCCAATCTTCCAAATGCAGTAGTCAGGGTAGTAAATGCTTTCGTCAACGTAAATCCAATTAGAGAAATGAAACAGTATCTACAATGAAAAATTCAGTTAAAACAGTATAAAATAGTACATAAATGCAATGAAACAGTAAGAAAAAGCTTTATAACAGTGCAAAATGTAGTAGATTAACTGTATAGCACAATAAGCATTACAGAAGTGCAATTCAGTGTATGGCAACTGCGTGTGCATGTGTGTGTGTCTGTGTGTGTACATGCACATTTGTTTGTGGGTGTAGGGATCGATGACTTTGAGGCCATTCACAGTCACTATACCTCCCATTGCCCTTCTTTAGCAAGCCTGCTGTCATTCACCTTGAAATACCTCTATGGACAAGGTTCAGCCCTGTAAGCTATGTGTCGTGTGCAATAACTGTGTAATGCTATAGTGTGATGTACTAGTTAGGTAGGAGTTCTAATACCAGACATCGTGTGTCTGTGTGTGTGTGTCAGTCCGTCAATAATGTTGAAGCCATTCAGTCACTACACCTCCCATTGCCCTACATTAGCAAGCCTGCTGGTGTCATCTACCTTGAAATACACCTTTGGAGAAGGGCTAGCCCTATAAGCTCCGTGGTGTGTGCCATAAATGTGAAACATTGTAGTAGCAGTAACTACATAGCTATGGGTTTGAATCTCATCTGTGTCAAGTGTTTGTGTATGCACATATATATGTGTGTACCTCAAAGATTTTGGCCCCATTTACAGTCAGTACACATCTCAGAGCCTGACATTAGCAGTCCTGCAGATATTATCCACCTTACAAGTATGTGTTGTGAAGACTAAACCATGTCAGGTCAGTGGTGTATGTGGTAAATGTGTAACATAATGGTCCTTAAAAGCTGTTAGATAGAGGTTTGAACCTCACCCCTGGCAAATGTAAATGTGTGATTAGGACATAATTTTTTTGGGATCTCTAACCCACTACATTCCCCAATGCTGGTATTTACAAGAGCTGGTGATGTTCCTTACCTTAGAAGTACCCATCTAATATGCTCCGTGGTGCGTGGATAAATGTGGTACACTGCAGTGGCAATACATAGCTAGGTAGGGGTTTGAATCTCAGTACTGTCAAGTGTGTGTGTGTGTGTGTGTGTGTCCTGTGTGGAGGTTGCTGTGATTGTGTAATGACAGGATACATTGTGGGGTGGGTTTTGCTAAATTATTATATTGAGGACCTACTATATGTCACAACGTCCACCTTGCAAGGACAACAGATGTCAAACAGACAGTCCGTAGCCCTACATGTGACATTATGGATTGTCAAACAATATAGGCAACCCTTGTATTACTCAGAGAACACTCAACACCCATGTCTCATACACAAACACATTTGGCTAGGCAACAACCACTATACTGTTAGTTCTCTGCATATTGCCCACAGATAGTAACAACAGTGTGATTGCAATGGACTGCATGTCTGTTGATCACAAGCACTGCCACTGACATCAGAATGTACTGTGATGTGTAACATCTCCTGACTGAGTGTGTGTTATCCAGCAAGTAAAAGGACATGGCATCCTCTTCCATCCCTACAATAGGCAAATAAATGCTTACAGTGATCCTTTGCTATCTTCCCCACTGGATGCCTGCAGCAACTGTAGAGTCTGCAAATGTAGCCCACAAAAGGAATATCATGCTTTATACACATCCCCTGTATGGACAGATGCCACTAACTCCACTGAATACCTGTATCATGGTGTCAATGTAAGTGCAGTCACAACCTCAGTTCCATACTTAGGTCTCACCAAATGAAGTCAGAAATGCCACATCAGATGATAACAATCTGTCCACACAACATGCCCCAGAGACCTCAAGTACACGTCCACACATCACAGGACATGCATGTAGGACATGTGCACAACCCAGACACTGTCCATGTTATGGAATATAGATCACATACATGGCAAGCATTGCACAGCACTGGCCACCCACAATAGTAACCCAGATGAGTGGATGGTGAATACAATACCCACCTGTGTGGGCCATTCCAGGGACTACATCCTTGAGCCACACTGGAGACCATTGTCATGTGGCCTGATACCAAGGTATTCCCTTTGCCTAGCCTTGTACAGCCTTCAGGCACAGTCAACTACTACACACCTGTGAAGCAATGACCCTATGAATCTCAGTACTGGCAAGTGTGTGTATGTGTGTGTGTGTGTGTGTGTGTGTTAATGATTTTGAAGCCATTCACACTCACTACACCTCCCATTGGCCTACTGTAGCACACCTGCTGATGTCAGTCACCTTGAAATAACCTTTGGCCGTACATCTGCCTGATAAGCTCTGTGGTATGTGTGATAACTGGGTAATACTGTAGTTTAGCAAATTAGTTAGGTAAGGAGTTCTAATCCTGACCCTGCCAACTGTGATAATGTGTGCGATTCCCTGAGAGAGTGTGGGAGTGTCTTACTTGACACCTGCT
>NC_056725.1:71142029-71169529 GCF_019279795.1 Protopterus annectens
ATGGCTCCCAGTTTGCAGTCATCGGCGAACTTGGTTAGCCATAGTACTCCTGTGTTTGCCTTTACTTCTGAGAAATATATGCCGAACAGTAGGGGTCCCAGAACTGAGCCTTGTGGGACACCACTTGTGACTGGTTTAGAGTCAGACCTGGAGCCCGCTATTCTTACCGTGTGAGTTCTGTCTGTAAGCCAGTTGGCAAACCATCTTGTGACGTAGGGGTTTATGTTCAGGCTGGTGAGTTTTTCTATAATACCCAAGTGAGGAATGGTGTCAAACGCCTTGGCAAGATCAAGGTAGGCTGTGTGAACCACCTTTTCCCCTCGTCTATGGCCTTGATAACTGTCTCGAAGAAGTCAACCAGGTTTAGTAGGCTTGAGTGTTTGGAGGTTCCCAATGTTTTTGTTAATGAGTTCCATGATGATGCACTCCATAGCCTTACAGACAAGGCTAGTCAGGCTTATGGGGCGATAGTTATGAAGGTCAGTTGTGGTTCCTCCTTTGTGAAGCGAAATAACCATTGCTGTGTGCCATTCTATGGGCATGTAGCCTGTGGAGAGGCTGATGTTGAACGTGTTTAGGTGGGGGGTTAGTTCGTTCTGTAGTTCGTGCAAGATGCAGCCTGGGACACCATCTGGCCCCATTGATGCTGTGTTGGCTTATTCTATGGGCATGTAGCCTGTGGAGAGGCTAATGTTGGTTCTGTAGTTTGTGCAAGATGCAGCCTGGGACACCATCTGGCCCCATTGATGCTGTGTTTTTGGCTTTTGAAAGGGCTGTTTTCATCTGTGCTTCTGTGATTTCCAGGACACTACACTTTTCCGGTATTGTTGTGGTCCCTTTTGAAGGTGAGAGGGAGGTGAAGTTTGCACTGAATCTGTCTGCCAGTATGTTGGCAAGATCAGTAGGTTCAGTATATTTTGTGCTGTTTTGCACTATCTCAGAGCATATCTGCGAGTTGCCACTTAGATTTTTGACATAGTTAAAGAAGGCTTTGTGGTTATCTTTCGAGTCCTTGGCTATTTTTCTTTCGAAGTTAGCCTTGGATGATTTTATGAGGGACCTTAGTTTCTTACTGATACTGATCAGGGATGTCTTTTCTTCTTGGGATTTGCTTTTTTTCTGAACTAGTTTCCTCCTTTTGTTGTATAACCTGTTTATGGAGGGGTCCACCAGACTGGTTTCCTTCTCTTAGGGGAGTGAGTCTTGGTTTTGCTAGGGATGGTACGATCCATGCATCCTTGTAGGTGCTCATAGAGTGCAATTGTAAAGGATTCTGCATCTTGGGCAGTGTTCTCCTTTAGAGTGGGGGCTGTGAAACTTACCATCTCTGACTTAAGTAAGTTGAAGTTTGCTTTGGAAAAGTTTTCACTGTGGTTTCCTTGACTGGGGGTGGTGGTGGGGTTTGGACATCCAGGGTGATTAATTTATGGTCTGATCTAACCAGTGACGGGCTGACCTCTGGTATTGAGCACTTGTCACCCATGTTGGTGATGACCAGGTCCAATATGTTGTGGCCTCTGGTAGGGGAGTTTACCAGCTGCTCCAGGGCAGAGTTGATAAATTCCAGGAAGCGCTGAGCCTGGGAGTTTGTACTCAAGTAGTTTTCCCAGTTAATGGTAGGGTAATTAAAATCTCCCAAGACCAGGGTGTTCGGTAGGACCTTCATGTTTTCCAGTGTCTCCAGAAAGGCGGAGTGGTGGTCCTGGGTCATGGAGGGTGATAGCAGGCCACAATTTGCATTGCAGATTTGCCCGATGTTAGTTGCACATGGATGATCTCAGAGGTATCATGCTGCGCCACTAACCTGGAGGTGTGGGTATCCTTAATGAATATGGATACACCCCCTCCTTTTGTGTTTCGATCCATGTTCTGTGGCTGAAATGTGTAGTATGAGTTGTAGCCCAGTAGTGCTGGAGTGCTCTCTGGAGCCTTGAACCAGGTTTCAGTTACTGCACAGATGTCAATGTTCTCCATACTTAGGAGTGCTTCAAGCGCATGCATTTTGAGATTTAAACTCCTGGTGTTAAGTAGCATAACCCTCAGTTTTTTTACTTGTGCTGTTTATGGATGTGGGTTTGAATTTTGAGCCTTGGCTAAAAAAGGCACTATGGGGGCAGCAAGAGCATTGGCCAGTATTCAAAAGCCAAGGGGTGACAGGTGCAAGCCGTCTCTTGTGAAGCAATGCGGCTTGTTGAGCATGTCATCCCAGGCTGACAGACACTGGATCCCCTTTGAATGACACCAGAAGCTTAGCCAATTGTTGAAATTGATAATTTTTTCTTTATACTGAGGTATCATTCTTGGTGAAGGCAGGATGCTACTCAGGGTCAGGGTCATACCCACCTGGGCTACATGATCAGAGAGCTTTTCCATGTCTCTTTTTGTGTAGTCCAGGGAGGTACGGTTCAGGTTGTTCGCACCAACATGAACAATGACAGAGTCATATTTGTACTTGTTCTGGAGTGACCTGAGTGCTTGTGTTATGTGGCGGATTCTGGCTCCCGACAGGCAGCTAACAGTAACCTTCTCCTTGTCCAGCCTAGTGAGTGGGGCATCAGTGTGCCTGACTATTGAGTCACCTATTACTAGTTTGTTAGATATGCTATTTTGCCTTAAGGGCTGTGATTGTGTGGCACATTGATTTTGTGTTTTATGTGTTGTCTGGTTTGTGACGGGAGGTGCAGGTTTTGTGGGTGTCTGCTTTGGAGCTCTCTGATGCTTTTGCAGGTTTTTATTTAGAGCCTCAGAGTATGATTTTGTGTGTATCTTTTGCCAGTGCTAGTTTAGTAGGTCTATGTGAGGCTGGAGGTGTGGTGCAAGTGTTAACCTTCTCCTCATGACTGTTCCAGTCTTGGGTGGAGATACTTTAGCCTCCAGTTTGGCTGTATAATTGCATCTCTCACATATGTTAGTGTTTTGTGGTAGGAGGAGAGGGCTGTCTGTGTACATGAGGCAGTTGTAACATTGCCTCAGGATACCCAGATTCACCAGCTGGACTGGAGAGTACACCTGAAGTTGCCCTTTGGTCATGCCTGACTAGTAGGGTGAGCTGCTTAGTTACTTGGTTGGTGAGGGGTGGATAAAGAGCCTTGCCCTGCTGGGCAGTCAAGTGTCGGGGTATATTAGTGCTTGTTATTAGGTCTGAGCAAGTGCTGGACTGTAGGATGCTTTTTGAGTGCTTAGGTTGAGAGTTAGACAAGTTTCAAATGAAAAACTGAAGGAAACTTAGTGGAGCCAGGAATAATTTAACCCTAGCTAACCAGTGCTGCCCGGCACACACAACCATGCAACGCGTTATTTTAAACTACTAACTTCTGGGCTGGAACCACTACTCCAGGGACAGATGGCTGTTCAAAGTTCCGCCTCTCTCACAGGTAAACAGAGAAACTTCCCTCTATCAAAGTAAGGTATGAGCAACTCAGAAACTTGTAACACAGCCCTGAATTCAGCACTAGCCTAAAAACTGGACTATACTAGCTTAGAATGGCGGGAAACAAGACATTTATTTATTTATTTATTTTTAAAAGATAAGGCAAAAACAGTAAAAAGTACACTTAAAACAGCTTTAAATGACTACAAGTGATCAGAAAAGGCTACCGTACTTTAATGTGTAGCCTACAACAGTTAAACAATTTATTTAAACAAAAACAACTTTTTAAATGTCCAGGCAGTCAAATAAGTACAATATGTGAAAAAAAACAAGCTTTTAAATCACAATAAGTGCTGGAAAATCAGCGTTTAGGCAGAAAACAGTGAAGTACAGCAAGAAAATATAGAAAACTGATAATCACTCTTAAGCTAGAAGACGTATATCAGTTTAAGGCTTTCTAGTGCTTTCCAGTAGGTTAGTTACAGGAAAGATGGGAAACAAGCGCATATGTGGTCTTTTAAATGAGAAAGTTGAAAGAGATGGACAACTTCCCGAATGGTCAATAAACTACAATTCATGGGCCAGAAACCACTCCTCTTGTGGTAGAGAGGCTACTTAGTACTTACCACTCCCACTGATAAGCTAGAAGGCTGCACGGGGGCTCAGAAGCTTACAAACAGTCCTGGATACAGCAAATCTGTACCTGTAGACTAGTTACGTGAAAGGTGGGGATCAAGCCCAAACACTGGCTTTAAAACCAGAAAGTTGAGAGAGATGGAAAAAAAACTGCCCAAACGGCCAAAAATCTACAATTTCTGGGCCAGAACCACTTCTCTTGTGGTAGATAGGCTACCTAGTGCTTACCACTCCCACTGATGAGCTAAAAGGCTTCCCTCCAACACAGAAAGGCTTGCGGGGCTCAGAAGCTTACCAACAGTCCTGGATACAGCAACTCTGTATCTGGACTAGGCTAGTAACAGGAAAAGTGGGAAACAAGCGCAAGTGCGGCTTTTAAGATATATATATATATATATATATATATATATATATATATATATGTATCTATATATATATATATATATATATATATATATATATATATATATATATGTATGTATATATATATATACGTATATATATATATATATATTTATACACATATATATATGTATATATGTATATGTATATATATATATACATACACATATATGTATATATATGTATGTATATATATATATATATATATATATATATATGTATATACATATACATATACATATATGTATATACATATACATATACATATATGTATATACATATACATATACATATATGTATATACATATACATATATGTATATATATATATATATATATATATATATATATATATATATATATATATACATATATACATATATATATATATATATATAATTTATATCCATATCCTTGTGTAAACATGAGTGTTGTATTTACCTTCCCAGACATATCCCACCATGTTTATCTATGTGTTTATATAGATATAACAACATAATGATTCAACAATATTTTCTCTAACAAGTACTACATAATTGCAGAAGTTAAAGAAGTTGTTTATTGCTATTCAGTATGTGTACTGACAGATATAGTGGAAAAAGCAAACTTCTTCATATCTGTGATGGCGTAGTGGTCAACTGCTGTGACTATAGTGTACATGCTCCTGGGTTCAAGACCTGCAAGGGCTGTTTATTTTGTTGCTAAGCAAAACAAGGACTGTTGGATACAGAGTGGCTAAGGCAGTTTTGTGCAGCTTTAAGTGGATTTGCGTAGGTTTGCCTAACAGTAAGCACTGCTAATGTACAGTTAAATGAAAAAGCCACTTACACTTTATAGGCTTTGCTTACCAGTGCACAAATCTACTTAGTATTTACATTTATGCAATGCTTAAATCTGCTAAGCATAGCTCAGCCCTTGTAACCAGTGATCACTCACATTCCAGTCTGATAAAGTAGCAGGGTAATAACATCTTTTATAAGTGTATTTAATTCCATGTACATAACATGCTTCTGTGTGCTGTCATTACAGTAACAAGGGGTGTAAGTCTGCTGTCTGGGACACCTGAGTATATATAGCTTGTACAACACTCTTTTCCATTTTAATGTGTTTCATGCATGAGTAGTATGCCAGGTTATATGCAGTCACACTGGCATGTAGTGTATCATTGCATTACTACTGTTAACAGTGCTTTCCCAAGTAAGACTAGATTGAAGTTTGTATTACTGGAACCAAACACCCCTGCATGTAAAGATGGACTCCTGACTATCATGTTCTTGGTGTGTGAGCTGTGTCACTGAATATTTGCTACTGGATATTGATCTGATATGTGGATATTAACTGTAGACCACTGTGTGCATAGGACATGTCATTGAGGGCTGCTGTCATGTAGTAATGGCATACGTATCAGTGTCAGAAGTCTATCTGTCAAAACATTTATCCTAATGCTTAACCGTTGGCTAGTTGATATGTCTGTCCTCTTTACAGATGTCCGGTATCCATCTTGGCTGCTTACAGGCAATCTATGCTTTACTGACACTGACATGTCTGCCTAGCTGTGTTATGAATGCCACAGCTAGGAAACCCCACCCTGTATGCACCACATGCAATGGATACCTCAACTACACTACCACAGTCAACAGAACATGCATGGATACAGGTCTCCAAGACAGACACTGAACATGTTATGTAATATATATTGCATACATGTCAATTAGAGCACCTCACTGGCCCTCTGCAAGAGGCAATCAGATGATTGTATGTTGCATTTAACTCTCACCCTGAGGATCACTCAAGTGGCATCAGTTGAGAGCCTGCTGACAATTGCCAAGTGGCATGATGCCACTGTACCCACATCCCCTACTCTTCTCATCTGTCCATGGACAGTATCCTGGTACACACCTAGGAACACTTGCACCTATCGACCCCAGTAATGACAAATGTGTCAGTGTGCACTACTGAGAATAACAGTGTCTGTGAGTTTTTAAACCTGTAGTTGATAATACCTTGAGGGCCTTCTCACCCACTACACTTCCCATTGCCATATTTAGAAATGGCTGCTGCTGTAATGGACATTACATGTACCTTGGTACACTCTCCACCCTATGGGCTACTTGGAGCTTGTAGTACCAGCACATACTGTTGTACAAATGGGTAGATAGGCATGGGTTACCCTCTGAGTCCTTGCAAGTGTGTATATGTGTGCAAATGTGTATAATTGTAGGATACAGCATTCTGATGCCACATTTTCCTAATGCAGTACACCTTGTCATACAGTAGAAAAGATAGTGATGTTGCTGACTGTAGGAGAGCCCTGACAAACCATCACCCTACTATCCCTGTGGCATATGCAATCAAAGCATATCCCTGTAGTAGCACTCTTGAGATAGACAAGGGGTTGTGTTGCAGTCCTGGTTAGTGTGATTGTGGGTATGTCAGAATATTATCATGGGTTTCAGTGAGTTAAATATCCAATGTGGGGTGTGGGTGCTGAGTATACTGTCTTTACACCATGGTACCCCCAGTACATGTCCCAAAGTCCACTGTATGGGGACCACTGTCACCAGCAACCATTCAGGTAACTGATTATACTATCCAGCACAATGATGCATGTGCTGTGTGCAAATTATCTGTAACAGAATGGACTCACTGTCAAGGTAGTTAGCACTGATAAACCCAGGTCTCTCAGATCTGTCTATGACTGTTATGTGTTTGTCAATGTGTATATGATATGTCACACTATGTATTGTTCATAAACAACCGGTATATGCACTATTACCAAACTATAAAAGGCCTGGTGGTGATCTTCACTTAACAAGTAACCTGGGACACACCTCATCCTAAAAGTTCAATTAAGGCCACACACATTAGTAGCAATAAGTACCTAGGTAGGGGCTCTACTCTGTGTTGCCAAGTAAGAGTGTATGTGAAGGGATCTACTTCACTTTGCAGAAAATACATGTCCCATGAGGTCATCTGTCCGAGAACTGACTGTCAAATGCTAACATTTCAAATGTATCGTCTTGTGGAAATTCATTCCATCAAAACTAGTAGTAGATGTGTAAATGCCCTCTTCCCCACTGTATAGCTGTACAGCGATACTGTGGTTGGTATACATAGTTGGGTATGGGTCTTGTGGACACAGCCACCATCATTGGGGTTATTGTGTGCATTCCCCCACTTAGTCAGCTGTAATACTGTACAGTTCATGTTAACAGGTTAAGTAGTTGTCAATCACACTATCTGCAGTTCTACACCACCCCACATTCTCCAAAGGGTAGGGCTGTGCCACGCCCACCATCACACCTATGTTTACCAAGTCGAGGATTGCACTACATTGGGGAAGGGGACCTATACCCTGCCAGTACCATCATCAATGGCATTAAACTAGTAGATTGATTGTTTCCTGAAGTGATGTTGTGCCTATTCTGTCTTGGTGGAATTGCATAGGCTAAGATGGGTTCCCTGCAACAGTACATGCATCCATGTGTACAGTATTCTCTTTGTATTACATCAACACCAAAGTGTGTGTGTGTGTGTGTGTGTGTGTGTGTGTGTGTGTGTGTGTGTGTGTGTGTGTGTGTGTTATACACAAACATGTGGTGTGTTCCACCTAGTACAATTACCATTGACTACTGTGGAAGGGCTGCTGACATCAGCCACCATGCACTCACCTGTATACACCCCTCAGACATATCAGCCATGTGGCACATGCAGTAACTGTTATACAGACCTGTGACTTGTGTTCAGCTGTACCCAGGATATGGCACAAAGTGTCACCACAGTGCCATACCCCTTGTAGGAAACAACAGCAGAGCAACATCCTGCTGACACATGTATTCCATTTGTTTTGTAGGTATCTATTATGGAGACCACAATCAGTCCTTGTTAATAACAGCTATAATGCATCATAACTGGACAGATACACATCTTGACATGTAAGCATTAAACTTTAGTGCTGAAAACATGTTACACAGCATTATATTGGTACACCTTAGTACATTCACCCTGTACATCAGAACCACATTAGCCTGTCCCTGCATCGATGTTATGGATGACAGGGATGTGGCACAGGTATCATCATATGCATAGGGTGTGTTGTGGGTTTGCCAGAGACCTAGGCTGAGCCATTTGATTGACGTGTGTGTATGTTAGGGGGTTTCATTATTAATTGGGCTGTACAGACGTGGTGTGTGCAGATATGGGGTCGCCCTAGGTGTGTGTGTGTGTGTGTGTGTGTGTGTGTGTGTGTGTGTGTGTGTGTGTGTGCATGCACACAGTTCTGCCATATGGCTGCCCTATACAGGGCTTTGTTGGACAGTTGCAGACCATACCTGGCAGGGTGTGCAGTTCACCATCTCCGGCCATGGACACGAGAACTGTGCCTGCCAGGGGTTCCATGGCCACTACCAGGTACAAGGCCAGATATGGTACTCTCCCCTGATGACAAACGTCCACTGAATCTTGGTGTCTCTTGGGATCGGCAGGGGCCACATGCACTTGTCCTGCTATGTTGTGGTGGGGACAGCGCCCCCCCTGCAGTGCTTTTGTTGGTACTGCCAATACAGTTGTGGCTCTGACTTGTTACACATCCACCTCCACCTGTTGGTGTTGCTGACCTACGTCCACGTGGCTATCACATTACTCCCACCATATGCTCAAACACAGACATTGCACAGTTAAGGATTCCCACCATCTCACCCAACCATCTATCCAGTACCTCTGCAAAATAACAGTGGGCACCTGCAAGAATGTTGTCAATAACAGCAGAAAGAGTAGCCCTTTGGAGCCTCAGACCCTGTCTGGTATAATGTTCCATATGTGCCTATGCCTCCATGATGGGCTGAAACATGCGTATGGCCAGACACCTGCTGTGGCAGTTCTGCCAGGGGCATGATGACCAGCAGCCCTCCTATGAGCACCCCTGTACATCTGCCTGTGTGGTACCTCACTAGTCATCCGGCTATGGCTGCTGTGTCCAGACACAATTGCCATAGTCACCACACCATCCTGTCCCATTCCATCACCCACCAACTGTCCCTCATCTATGACCACTGGTGATGGGGTATGTATAGGCAATGTGACTGTGTGCGAGGATGGGGTGGATAACAGTGGGATGTCAACTGATGGCACAGCCTCAGCCCCTGACAACCCTGCCTGTGCCTCACCATACCTATCATCATTGTCAGAGTCTGTATGGACACTAACATAAGTTTGCCTACAGGAGGGACCCTGATCCACCTCACCACCTGTGAGGGTAACACAAGAAACACCGTTTAAGACCTGTAGGTCATTGCTTAACTTTACACATACACACACACACACACACACACACACACACACACACACTAACACATGAGGTTGCACAAAGATATTACACACAAACCTCCCATTACCCAACTGTCAACATGCATTACATATGGCACTCAACAGCATGTACTGCAGCTATAGTCAATCCCTGTTACCAACATTACATAGCTCTGTGATACATAAGTTGTGTGAGCAGGTTATACCCCTTCTCCTGGAACACACTGCACCCATGTACACAGTATTGTTGTGCACCTGTTCAGCACCCTGGCATGTACTGTGCACCATACCTCACACCCACATATATATATATATCGCCTACTCAGGGTCGATCTCTGCCTAACATACAAAGCTATGTCAAACCCAGAGCTGTTGGACATGCTCCACTTAAAGAAATCCCAATCCCTCCGAACTACACGCTCTAGGGACATTAACCTTGTCACCACAATAAACAGAACATGCTGGAGGGATAGATTCCTGTCCCAGAGACTTCCCATACTCTGGAACAGACTATCTATGTCAAACAGAGCTCCTCATTAGCACTCTTCAAGAAAAATCTTGATGATTGGATGGGAAATGGGAAATTCACCCCGGGGTCACTTCTGTGGCTCTGCTCGACAGGGGCACAGGAAAATAATTTTCTTGGGTGGCGAAAGCGAGGGTACATTTTTTGGCTAGGCTTGTATGGGCCCTAGGGCCAATAGCCTAGTACCTACCTATGACAGATTGTAGGTAAGCCTATCACAAATCTATGAAGTTTGTGCATGATACATTTCACGTTAACATGACTGTCCTGAAGTTGTTGGGGTCTGAAACTCATGTCTATCATGACTTCATTACTTCCACCTTCAGCTGTTTGCCACACTGATATACATGTCTTGAGGTACAGAACACGCACTATGATGGCTTACATCTTGTCATTCAGTGCTGATCTGCACAGTTGGCAGGTATTTACCCACTGCCCACAGGGCCAGATGCTATGGCCTTAGCAGTTGCTCAGCAGGGCATCATTACAGCAACATGTCTTGATGGCACATAGAAATCTTTCCACATCATCTATTCCATTATTACAGACCAAGTACAACATTCTTTACATGCATACATGTTTCACATACTACTTTAGTATTGTCCTCTCTTCTATGTACACTTTGTGTCCCTTGTTTTATTTAATTTTGTTTTGGTTTGTAGAATTTTTGTTTCTCTTTTTTTCTCTCCACTATAGGGATTGAGCTGCTTTGAATAGGTTGCAGCATGGATTTTGTAGGTGAAGCTCATGATCAGGTGATGGCCTCTGCACCAATCGGTGTTCACTATTTGCTAATTGCATGCAGCCAGCTGTGTAGTACTTCCATTTACCAATGTTATGGCAACCCACTACTATAAATTACTACATCATGTGGGTGTTGTCCATTTATCTTTCCTGTATGGAAGACATCCTTCCTGTGTATGGACAGCAGTGTTACAGATAGCAGGTAGCAATATATCTTACAATAGGACTTGCAGACACAGACCATATACATATTTGTATAAGGTTCTAGACCTACAGACAGTGTGAGTATTGCTGTTATATGCATTGAATACCACTAGTTTTACAGGGTTTGTGTGTACATGCTAGTTTTGCATGGAATGCAGTCTGTCTGCATAGCTCTTTAACTGTGGGATTATCCACATGATTGCCAGAGGATTGGCTGTTACGTTTTGTCAGTTCACCACACTGGTCTTGTCGCTGATATATCTGTGGCATTCTCTCTGTTGAGTGCTGTCAGTACATGGCAATATCCATTTGTGTTTCTGACTTCATATTCCTGAGTAAAGGTATGTTGCAAGCAATCCTGTAACACCAGCAACTTTCACAGTGTATAACAGCAATATTGCAAATATGGCCCTGTGTTCCAGCCTCTGTCTTCCACCTATATACCAGGCTTTGTCCAGATGTCCTGCAGTAAGAGGTTAAGTAGTGGCCTATCATTATTTAGTGCTGGCATTCCTGCTGTTGTGGACTCCCAGACGAATTGTGGGGTAGGGTCCATATATATGAGGGCTACAGCTAGACAAAACATGTGTGATGTTGCACAGTCCAGAGGTCAGTGCATGTAAAGCACTGTTATATGCCCTTGAAAGACATTTTATGTGGGAGGGGTATGAATTGTTTATAACCTAGGCTGTTACAACACATGAGGGATATCAGTAGTAAGACACAAGAAGGTATATGACTGTACGTTTTCATACATTTCACCATGGGAACAGTGGTGAGCTAAAGCTTACTGCCTTATAGACCGTTCTGTTTGTCAGTGTGATAGTGATGTTTTAAGTTAAGCATTGTTATGTAACAGATACATTTTCATTGTAATAACTTAATTCTTTTCCCCCTAGGGTTTGACTATAGAGTGTAATTGTAGGCTGCAGAACTACATCTGTAATTGATAAGTGTTAATTGTTTTTTTATCTTCAAGGCAAGTGTTTTTTATCATTGTACTACTTGAAGGCCTTAGCCTGGACAGCAGCATATGTTATGTTTTCAGATTACTGCAACACATTTTTTGTTTGTGAGTTGCATTACTCTGTTATTATGTATTTCAAACACCTAACTGCTATAAGAAATGGCTTGCACAACTGAAATAGTACACACAGAAACATTTCTATGTATGCAAACTTGTGTGTGGTGTCATGTCCTTTGCATTGTCTGTGGGTATATGTCTCGTGCAATAATTTTCTTTTGTATGAAAGAATTAAACACTGGCCATTTTAAAAGGTGGCAACTGTAGGAATACTGGCTGTTTGATATGCTGTGCACTCTCTAAATATACTCTTCTTATACATATCTATAAGTAGTAATATATTTATATGAGTATATATATAATGTGTGTGTATGTGGGTATATGTATCATTGGAATGTTTCTGCTTCCACATTGTATATTCCCTATGGTAGACAGACTGTTCTGCATGATATGTTAGTGATATCATCCTGACATCGTTCAGCTGAGATGACTTACTGTGAACTTGTTGTGGCTATATTGTGTAGGGTCCTGAGTTTGAGACTTGCAAGTGTTGGTTATTGTGTTACAAGGCAGATCTGTTCAGCTGTGGAGGAGGGGATGATATCAATAATTACAAGAGGTACTTATTTTGGGCTCCTTCACCCCTATTAGCAGTGCCTTTCATCAGATGTTTTGCAGTGAGAGGTCCAGAGTGTGGATCCAATGTGCACACACAATACAGATATATATATATATA
This sequence comes from Protopterus annectens, assembly GCF_019279795.1. Taxonomy (NCBI): domain Eukaryota; kingdom Metazoa; phylum Chordata; order Ceratodontiformes; family Protopteridae; genus Protopterus; species Protopterus annectens. Next base: position 71,154,975 of record NC_056725.1, read on the forward strand.
TATATATATATATATAATTTTTTTTTTTTTTTTGATATATATGTATGTATGCACAACACATTATAGCATGCATGGATATTCCCATCTACCCAAAACAGTGCAATTATAACAGTGTCATAGCAAACAGAACCCATGAATATATGGAATGGCATTCAGTGTTGCAACAGCATGCCAGTTAGTGATATGTCAGGCAGGCAATAAATGATTATTCAACAGGAAATATTAGTATGCACACAGTTTAAACAATGATAAACCAAATGGAACAATGGTCCCAACAGTAGAGGTTTGTTTAGGAACATACCCATGTTGGTTTCATTGTGTTGTTGGCTGGTTCAGTTGAGTGGTGGGGGGAAGGGAACATATTCAATTGACAACTGTTATCAGGTACATTTGTCAGTACACTACTATTCACTACTCTACATTCTGACCACACTTACATTCTACCTGGGCCATGGGGCTGCTACAGCACAGCAACAGCTGTAGATATCAACAGAGCAACTGCACCCTTATTTTAGTTATACACATCAGACCTGTTTCTATACCAATTTCTTTACCTGTGGGCCCTGTGCATATGAACTGTGTGCACATTACATTGCTGTTTCTACACATATTTCAGTTTCACATATTAGTTGCAGGCCCTGGAGTGTGTATTGTACCTTTCACATAACATCTACAGTGACATTCTCTCTGTGCAGGTTTCTTGGCAACTGGGGAAACTATCCATGACAGTGTGGCACTTGAGGGGCTTGTCTAGGCCAGACTGCATAGTGTGGATGTCTAGCTTGCATCTATTTGTAAGATTGGGGCTGATCAACACAGCAATTATACACCTTTCATAGTTCTACACATCATACTAGTATTTCTATTCAGATTTCTTTACCTGTGTGCCCTGTATGGAAAATGCATGTGTTGCATTATATTTACTTTTTCTATTCATATTGCAGTTTACAACTGTAGAACCAGACTGAGATGTTAGTGGCAGTCCCTGGATTCGAACCACGGTGTGTGTGCAAAATTGAACTACAGGCCTAGTCCTTATCAGACTGAGCTACTGGGAAGGTGTGTGTTGCTTGTGACATTTCTATCTAGTACATATTTTTGTGCACAGTACTTTTATTATGACATGTTGCATTATTTGTTTCTCATTTTCAGTACAAATTATGCATACATGACAGACATTGGTGTCACTATTTGTGAAATGTGTGCACATTAACTGGATTGCACATTTGACTGTTTTACAATTACATACTGCAATTTAGAGTCCTGAGTACACAGTGTAGGTTTTAAGTCTGCACCTGTTAGACTTATGCATTTTTCAGTATATTCACAGCTACATACAGCTGAAATTGAAAGGTTAACACAGGACAATGCTGGCAGACAAACAAGTAAAACACATATTGATGGAAATATGTACTGTTGCTTTTATTTCAGCCCATTCTAAAGGACGCAGACAAGCAGTGCTAAATCGGTTCACCTCAGTTAATACATTCTGCAGGACATACACATTTCTATTTTTCAGGTACAAGTGAGATGACGCACACCAGTGTTTGGGATCACCTTTATTAGTTTTGACATGCATATCTGTGTACAACTTAGAAATCCACAATTACTATTTCTGCATGATCTGCATAGGGGAATGCTTTTCATTTCTAAGTGTTAACTTTCTTGGCAGGTTCACTCACACACCCATACATATTCTAATATTCCTCTCCTGCATATTGTTCCTTGTTTGCTACTGACATCTGTATTACACAGCAGCTGGGAATACTCCATCGTAATGCTGGCAGCCTGACACAGGCATTTATTCCCGACTTTTACAGCACAATTCTATATGCAGGCAGTACTGCCATTACTATAATTTTGATTTCTTACTGCTAATATTAGGGGGTATTCTGTACTCGCCATACTGCTGACGCAGCCGAGCCAGTCACTGGGCATGACCTCAACATTCTTTGACCTCTGGGCAGCAGCTGTATGGGGAGACGTAGGTACTAGGCTATTGGCCCTAGGGCCTATATAAGCCTAGCCAAAAGGTACCCTGGCTTTCGCCACCCAAGAAAATTATTTTCCTGTGCCACTGTTGAGCAGAGCCACAGAAGTGATCCCCAGGGTGAATTTCCTATCTCCCATCCAATCATCAAGATTTTTCTTGAAGAATGCTAATGAGGAGCTTTGTTTGATATAGATAGGTAGTTTGTTCCAGTGTATGGGAAGTCTCTGGGACAGGAATCTATCCCTTCAGCATGTTCTGTTCATTGTGGTGACAAGGTTTAGGTCCCTAGAGTGTATAGCTCATAGGGATTGGGATTTCTTTAAGTGGAGCATGTCTAAAAGCTCTGGGTTTGACATAGCTTTGTGTGTTAGGCAGAGATCGTCTCTGAGTAGGCGATATGCGATGGAGTAAAGCTGCAGTTTTATTATACGGTCTGTGTAGGGCATCTATTTGAGGCCAGTAATCCTCTTTGTGAGGTATTTCTGTGGCCTTTCCAGTTGTTGTAGATGTCTTGTGCAGTACATACCAAAAGGGGCATTGTACTCTATAATGGGTCTAATGAGTGATGAATAGAGGGGAACAATGACTCCTTTTTTCCTGGATGAGAAACCTTGTGTGATTTGGTGTGCCATGTAGAAGGATTTCCTGACTACTGTGGCAATGTGATTATCAAAGGAGAGACTACTGTCCACCTGTGTCCCAAGGCTTCTTATCGCACTTTTGGTGTTAAGTAGACTACTGCCTATCTGGTAGTTCATGGGTACAGAGTTTTTACCAAAAGGGATGACAATGCACTTTTTGGCATTGAGCTTGAGGCCATGGCTTTGACACCAGGCATCTGTCTCAGTGAGGCCCTTTTGTAGGATGTCCATCTTTTGGAGTTTTGATTATGGCTCCTAGTTTGCAGTCATCTGCAAACTTCATTAGCCAAAGACCTTCTGTGTTGGCCTGTTCTTCAGAGAAGTAGATACCAAACAGGAGAGGACCCAGGACTGAACCCTGTGGTACTCCACTTGTCACTTGTCAGAAGTTGGATTTGGAGTCTGCTACTTTCACTGTGTGGGTTCTGTCAGTGAGCCAGGTTGCAACCCATCTTGTGACATAGGGATTTATACCTAGTTTAGTGAGTTTATCTATAATTCCAGAGTGGGGGATGGTGTTGAAAGCCTTGGTGAGATCTAGATAGGCTGTGTGAACCACCTTACCCTCCTCTATGGCTTTGATGACTGCAGATTTAGGAGACATGATCTGCCTTTTACAAACCCAAACTGGGTGGGATCCTAAGTTTGGAGATTACCAATGTCATTGTTTATAAGTTCCATGATGATATGTTCCATAGCCTTGCAGGCCAGGCTCGTTAGGTTAATGGGGCGATAGTTTCTGGGGTGTGTGTTGGCTCTCGCTTTGTGGGATAACCGTCACTGTGCAGCATTCGGTGGGCACATAGCCTGAAGTGAGGCTATGATTGAACATGGTACTTAGGTAGGGTGCCAGTTCTTTTTGTAGTTCATGTAGAACACAGCCTGGGATGTTGTCAGGTCCCATGGATGCTGTGTTCATGGCTTTGGATAGTGTGTTTTTTACCTGTGCAGACATTATTACAGGAACTTTGCATTCTTCCGGTATAGAGATGGGCCCTTTAGGGGATGACAGTGGGGTAAAGTTAGCACTGAACCTATCTGCCAGGATGTTGGCAATATCAGTTGATTCTGTATATTTAGTGCCATTGTGCTGTAACTCAGAGCAGATCTGAGTGTTGCCATTGAGATTCTTGATGTAGCTATAGAATTCTTTGTGGTTGTCTTTAGAGTCAGTGGCAATTTTGTTTTCATAACTAGCTTTGGAGGATTTTATGAGGGATCTCCACTTCTTACTGAGGCTGACCAGGGAGTTTCTCCAATCATGGGATTTTACTCTTTTTTTTTGCAACAGTTTCTTTCTTCTGTTGTAGAGTTTGTTTATGGCAGGGGACCACCAGATTGGCTTCCTTTTTTTTGGAGGATAGCATCTTGGTTCTGTTACGGATTGCATGATCCATGCACTCGTGTAAGTGCTTATAAAGTGCATTTGTGTAGGATTCAGCAGTCATACCTGTATTGTTCATCAGCATGGGTGTCGTGAAGTTTGCCACTTCTGTCTTAAGCATGAAGTTGGCTTTGGAGAAATTTTATACTGTGGTTTCCCTACTGGTGGGTGGGGGAGGGATGTGGATGTCTAGGGTGATTAGCTTGCGGTCTGATCTGACCAACGAGGAATTGACCTCTGGTGTAGAGCACCAGTTGCTCATGTTGGTAATAACCAGGTCTAGGATATTGCTGCCCCTGGTGGGGGTGTGAATAAATTGATCCAAGGCATTGGAATTTATGAATTCCAGAAAAAGTTGAGCACGAGTTGGTACATGAGTAGTTTTCCCAGTTATTGGTAGGGTAGTTGAAATTGCCCACTATTAGGTTGTTAGGCTGTACCCTAATATTTTCCAGTGCATCAAGAAATGAGGAGTGGGAATCCAGGGGCATGGTGTGGGATCTGTAGCAGTTCACAGTTGTAGGTTCACAGTGTAAATATATTCTTAATAAAGATTTTGTGTATCTGGAAAGTAGAAGTAGGAGGATAGTTTCCAGAAAACTTTACAATTGTTCATCCTACGGGGTTGTCTATTTGGCGGTGTGCCAGGCATTTTATGTAGAGAAGACCAAAAGGCAACTCCGTAGAAGGATATATGAGCATTACTATGACATGAAAAAATGTGACACCAATAATGCACTTTATAAGCACCTTACTACATGTTCTGGAGGAATTTTTTCCTTCTTTGTATTGGACTCTGTTTTCAAAGAAGCCAGAGGTGGACCCTGGGAGGTAATTTTATCCCACAGGGAAACATACTGGCAAATTTTGCTAGAATCTTACAAATTTCCTGGGATTAATGACTCTGTGTCCATCATTCCACATTTAAAACTTAAATCAGATAGAATTTGAAAAATAGTTTTGTACATTTTTTTATATACATTTTTACTATACATAGATCTGCTATGCAACACTGTTTGTGTTTTAATATTTATATATGTACAAGTTTTTTCATATTGTGTTTATAGTGGGTTTTTAAATTTAGGAAACAGGGTAAATGAGCAGGATTTTAAGATATTTATTTTGTGTCTTTAAATGTGGTGTAATTATTTAATTGGAGTGAAGTGCTTAATTAATCTAGTATTTAAACTGGTGTAATTTATCTGTCTTTATCTGATGAAGTCATACTCTTGACGAAAACGTTTGGAAATTGTGTGGCGTTAAATAAACTAACAGTTGTGGAATTGAGCATTGTGCCTTCATTGTAAGCTGTTTTGGAACGTTTCCACTAATTTTCTGGTGGAGTTTGCCTTGGACCGTCTTTTTTATTCTACTGGATCTGTAGCAAGCTACAATTTCGATTCCGGTCTTGCCCAGAGTTAGTTGCACTTGGATAATCTCAAATACATTATGCTGAGCAATTAGCCTGTAGGTGTGGTTATCCTTAATGAATATGGACATGCCTCCGCCTTTGTGTTTCAGTCCAGGTTAGGTGGCCGAAAGGTGTGGTATGAATTATAGCCTGGTAATGCAGGGGTACTCTCTGGATCCTTGAACCAGGTCTATGTCACTGCACAGATGTCTATGTTCTCCATTTTAAGGAGTGCCTTGAGTGAGTGCATTTTGAGGTTTAGACTTCTAGCATTGAGTAGCAATACCCACAGATTCTTCTTGCCTGTACCTGTTACGGTGGTGAATTTGTCATTTGAACCTTGCCTAAAAAAGGCACTATAGGGGTGGTTAGAGCTTTAGCCAGTATCCGGAATCCCAGGGACAACAGGTGCAGGCCATCTCTGGCAAAGCATCATGGTTTGTCGATCATGTCATCCCAGGCAGACAGATACTGGATCCCCTTAGAATGACACCAGAAGCTTAGCCAATTGTTGAAGTCAATCATTTTGTCCTTGTACTGTGGTATCATTCTGGGTGATGGCAAGATGCTACTCAGGGTTAGGGTCATACCTGCCTGGGCTACAAGATCGGATAGCTCCTCCAAGTCCCTTTTCATGTAGTCCAAGGAGGTACGTCTCAGGTCATTCACACCAACATGGACAATGACAGAGTCATATTTGTACTTGTTGTGGAGTGACCTGAGTGCATGCATTATGTGGCAGATCCTGGCACCCTACAGGCAGCTGACAGTAACTTTCTCCTTGTTTAGCCTGGTGAGTGGAACATTTTGTTGGGGAGTGGAGGTTGCTTGTGTTTCTGCTTTGGAGGTCCTTGTTGCTTGGGCAGGTTTTTACTGAGAGTCTCCAAGAATGTAGGTGTGTGTTCCATGTTTCTCTGTATGTGTTTTGGTGGTGTAGGTTTTGAGGCACTATGTGCTGAGTGTGGTGTGGTGCAAGTGTTTACCTTCTCCTCTTGACTGTCTAGTCCAGTCTTAGGTGAAGAGAGATTTGCTTCCAGTTTGGCTATATAAGTGCATCTCTCACAGGTTGTAGTGCTGGCTGGTAGGAGGAAAGGGTAGTCTGTGTACATGAGGCAATTACTGCATTGACCCAAGATGCCCAGATTCATCAGGCAGACAGGAGAAAACACTGGGAGCTGACCCTTAGACATGCCAGGATAGGTGCTTATTTGTTAAGTACTAAAAACTGTTTTCCTCTAGACAGTGAGGAATGTTGAGTGCTGTAGTAATTTGTAGCTTATTTAGTGTTTTTTAAGTGGAAAGAGAGAAAGGAGGAGCAGAAACTAAGCTGATTGGCCTTCTCAAATGTTCTCCCTGTATTAGGTAGAATGAGATAATGACACTAGACTGGGAGGAGGGTCCCAGATCAAATTTACAGTAGGGGTGGGCAACTGCAAAGCCACCTAGTATAAGAACAGCATACCAATAGGGAGGGAGGGTGAAAAACAAACTGCAGAAATGTTTCTCACAGCAGAGAAGCAACAGTGAGCCTTTAAATGAAAGTTTTGAACCGCTAAAGGAGCCTCTAGAGAAAGCTTTTATCTGCAAACAAGTTATCAGAATCAAACAACCCAACAGATGCTTAATAAAATTGGACAATTTCCAGTTAATACCTCACACACAGTGAAACTAGCTAGAAAAATACACAGTACACAAAGTGCTATAAATAACTTGAAAAAATAAGCAAAAAAAAAAAACAGGATATTTAATGTTCTATATTATAGATCCGAGTTTGCTCAGTGTCCTTCATTCAATTAGCTCAGTGTGAAATGGCAGAAACACTCACAGCTTAACTTCTTAGGTAACAGAAAGTTGAAACCTGAGACAACTTTTAAGAAACAAAAAGCTCAAAAGAACCAATGAGGTGCTTAGTCTAAGCTGTAGTCCAGGTGACCTCAGTCAGCCAATGACCTTAAACAATTCTCTCTCACTGAAATGCCTGATGGCTTTGGCTAAACCAAGATGTCCCTGAATATGTGCTCAGACACACAGCCTCCACAAACACTAGGCCCAAATACAAGCCTGAATATGGACAATGCTACAAATATCCACACTACTTAGAAACAAACTGCAGAAATGTTTCTCACAGCAGAAAAGCAGCAGTGAGCCTTTAAATGAAAGTTTTAAACAGCTAAAGGAGCCTCTAGAGAAAGCTTTTAACTGCAAACAAGTTATCAGAATCACACAACCCAACAGATGCTTAATAAAAGTGGGCAATTTCCAGTTAATACCTCACACACAGTGAAACTAGCTTGCACATTAATCACACCTGCACAGTCACAAGTTGAACGTTTTCCATACTTAGAGATACATAAGACTGCATACTTACAGACAGGTGGGACATCTGTTCTCAGGCTTCTTGGATCCACTGGTCCAAAGAGTGCACCCCTCCTCTGCTTCAGGTCATTATGGTGGTGACGTACCTGCCCACCAGTCCGGGGTATGCCAGTGACACTGGTAAGATCACATGCAAGCTGGTCCCAGACCTCCGCTTTGTACAGAGAGCCCTGGTACTGGCTCTGCAGCAGCCTGCCATCATTGTTTTTTACTAGGAGCCCAACCATGACCCTGAACTCCCAGATGCCCCAATGTTGTGCTCAGAAGCGAACACCTTCACCGACACCAGACATTTTGGTCCTGCTGTGAGCAATCCCAAATGGTTATGGCTGTATTCCCGCCTGTGCAGTTTAAATAGGACATTTGTCCAGCACTTTTTCTTGATTGGCCAGTTCTAATATGCTGAACTATGCTTAGCTCCGCACACATCCTTATAGCAATGCTTACACCAGGTAAGAACAGCTGAAAGCTGGTAAGCAATGCTTACACTAGCAAAGCATTGCTTAAATCTATTTTTTTTTCATTAAATTTATAAAGTACTTTTTACAGTTATATTTTACATATTCCCACCCCTACTGTGCTATACATGTGCCATATGATTGACATCTGTCATTCAATTTCCTTAAAAGTTTTTAAATAAATTGGCAGAGGGGGGATTCGAACCGAGTATGTTCTATATGCTAAACCATGGCAGTATCACTACACTACAGCCACTTGATGACATTTTGTATCACAGTAGCACTTGTCTATCATTTTCAGGATTTCAGCCGGACTAAGCATAGCAGCACACCACGCAAACAAGCTGCGCACTGCTTAAACTTTGGATTTATTTGATGAAAAATACATTTTTTGTATTTTTATTGCTTTCCTCTTGCCCTACTGCTTCCATGCATGTAGGACAAGAGTGCATACATTCAGGGGTGTGCACTTGAAGGCTGCTGTCTTCTAGGTGTTTGTCTTTTTTTTTGTTTTTTTCAGTGTTTGCAGACACTGAAATGTTAGCTACTTACATTTCAATGTCTACGGACACTGGTTTAGTATATAATATTAGAGCCAGGCTCTAATATTATATACATTGTCACTCATCTGTGTCACAAAGTGCTGTACAGCACTTTCTGAGTGAAGAGGGTATATTAACTGTGCAGGCATGCCCCCTGAACTCGCTCCTGGGTCATGTCTATTTAGATTACATAGCAGCGTGCCGTCATGCATATGCAAGGTGCGCTGCTATTCTAAATGGACATGAACCACTCCATGCAAGCAGCAGTGAGCCTTTAAATGAAAGTCTTATGCTTGCACGGAGTTTCGTGAATCATGGGGTTAGTGTAGAAAGTCTAACACAGGTTATGTCCCAGCATGAGGGAACAATGAGTCCCAAAATAAGGAGTAGCAGGAGGAGCACAAGATATTATAGAGCTTGTTGTTGAAGTTAACTACATGACTGAATTTTAGTTTTTACAATAAGACAAGTGGGTCATAATGTTCCATATTTGGATGTTTTATTTACTTGTGATATTTGTAGCTGTAGTTTTTCAAGTAGGATTTTTAGAAAAACATGTAATATACCTCAAGGACAAATGATTAGACTCTCTAGATTAACTACAGATGATAATATTTTTAGATGGAGTTAAGGGATTAATTAAAATTTTCTGTACCAGAGGATATAGGCAAGTTAAACTGGAGTCTATTGCGAAGAAATAATATAAAAGAGAGAGGATTTTTTCCTCCAATTTTATTGGCAGACTTTGTTAAAAAAAAGTCTAATAATGCCATCATTACCAATTGCAATAACAATTTTGTTCTAAGAATGCAGTTGACAATTCAGGTATCAAAAATGTAATTTTTCTCAACTGGAAAATTTTTAAGGGTACTCCTGATTTACATTTAATTATTAATTCTGGTCCTAGTTTTGTTTATAAAAAAAATCTAAAACTTTCAAACAATGTGTGGAATTTGGAAATACCAAGGTACCTGCAATACACACATGTAAACCCAAGGGAATGTACAAGTGTATTTTTTTTTCGGTGTATGTTAGTGTCTTCTGTGTGGCGACATGTGTGAACGGGCGTTCCTTCATTGAAGGTTGTGTGTTAGACCTGGCAAGCCAGCACGTAAAACTCTACTGCTAATTATTAGCGGACCGGAGTTCCGCTGTGGCGACCCCTAACTGGGAAAAGCCAAAAGTCACAAACAAACAAATGGTTAAGAAACATTTTAATTGTAGTTCTATAGGACTAGCATATATGGCTATTTGTTCCTCATGTGAAGCTTTTTATGTGTGTATGACTACTCTTAAGTTGTCTAAGAGAATTAAAGAACATTTGTAGTCCATTAAAATAAAAGATGAATGTAATGCTTTGTTTAAGCATTCTCGTGTATGTAACGCTTTTAAAAAGTTGTATTTTACTGTCTTAAAATGGGTTGCATTAGATTACAGGGGAGATTATAAAAATGTTTTAGAAAAGGAAAGCCTGGTGACAAATTAAGTTACAGGCTGATAATTTCCTAGATTAAATGAGACTGTTTAATATTAATATTTTAAGAGATAAACATTACATCAGGTAGACTTGTGTTTTATGCATCTATCACTTTAAATTTTATTTTTTAATAAGAGATTAATTGATTTTAGGTGATTCTTATTGGTTGGCTGTGGTTTAAATATAATAAATGGTAGTTTAATTTCATTGTGATAAAGTCCTGTTTTGGATGAAAGTGATAAACAATAAAATGAATGTTAGTTTCTCCTTCACTAGTGATGTCTTTATTGCATGACATTTTGTTTACTGGTTTGCAGGTTTTTCACCTTACCTATCCAAAAGGCAGGAGTTAGAGGTGGATGTGGCAGAGTTAAAGATGTTAAGATTTGCACTGGGTGTGATGAGGGTGGACAGGATTAGAAATAAGTATATTACAGGGTCAGCACAGGTTGGAAGGTTTGGAGACAAAGCCAGAGAGGCAAGATTACATTGGTTTGGACATGTGCTGAGGAGGGATGCAGAGTATATTGGGGAAAAAGATGCTAAGGATGAAGCTGCCAGGTAACAGGAAAAGAGAAAGGCCTAAGATAAGGTTTATGGATGTGGTGAGAGGGCATGCAGGTAGTTGGTGTGACAGAGGAAGATGCAGAGGGCAGGAAGAAATGGAAACTGATGATCTGCTGTGGTGACCTCTAATGGGAACAGCTGAAAGAAGAAGACTTGTCCTTGGCATTGACGTTTGGTGACAAGTGCGTCATGATTTCTAAGACTAAGAAAAGATGCTGGAATTATTGATTTCTATAACATTACAGCCTTGTTTTGGGTGATATTGTGACTGGTCATTTACTTGACCAAGTCTTTCTGATTCACTTTAACTACCACTACCATAGAATAGACTGCTAGCTGGTAAATAATACTTCTTGGTTTGTATTGTTCATATTATCATCTTTGATTGCAGTGTGTAATTTGTATTCCTTTTCCCTTGAGTACTAAAATGTTTCATTAAAAGAGAAAACAAAGCTTGCATCTCTTGATTACTCATAGGAACTTGAAGAGGTTAATTACCTGGGAACCACAGGGACAGCTAGAGAATAATATTTTATGTATAAACATTCCACGGTTTTCCCAGGGGAACTCACTTGAATGGCCTTTGCTGTAAAACAGACTGCCAGATGGAAAATTATCCCTGTGCTCCCTTCCTGTTGTGTTCTTAAACCAGTAGCTCTGGAGTTGTTTGCCTCATATTAATTTGACTAAAAAAAATTCCCCTCCCAACTTCTCCTCTTTATTGTATCACATTAGTAAATGCAAAAATATTTTATGTTAACAGTCCCTCAACTTATTATGTTCATTTACACTCCCACTATGTTGCATGGACCCAGAATATTGACTACCCACAAATAGCTACAGGTGTAAACTGTTATCCTCCAACAAAATCTTTCTCACAATAGGCCCCTCTTAATTTCGTAACTAAATTGTACATTGCATGTTCTCGACATCACTGTTTTGCACTGATTATGCACAGATATTTTTAAGTTCTGTTCAGTGTTAACTTGTATTATTTGACCTCAGATATGCATGGAGTACCAGCTTGCTTTAGCCACATCCTTATCTAGCCTGGTAACAGTCTGCTTTCTAACCAACTCCTTTTTTTCTACATACTGACTCCCTTCTATGAAAGATGCACTTTTTATGTAAATTGGAGGCTAGTCTATGCTTACCCATGCCATACTTGTACCACCACATTAAAATATCATCTGCCTCAATGGGTGCGTAATCCAACATACCTACCACTTCGGGTACAGGCTCCCCTTGCATATCGGACTACTTCCTGGCATCTTTTAAAAATAACCCTAGTGACTGATTGGATGACCTTAAATATTCACCCAGAATATGGGGGACAATATACTTAATGAAGGGTACCCTTAATCTCCCACCATGATATGGCTAATGTTCTCAGTGTCCTCCCTGGACCTAAGCTTAATATATGGCATTAGGACAATACTTATTATATCAGTCAATGAGTACAGTAGACACGTTGTTATGATTTAACATTCAGAACAATGATATGGGCTGTGTCACCTCATCTAATCTTGTACAAGTCCCTTTTACCAAGTGTGACGACTTACTGTTCACAGTTTTATGAATGAACTCTTAAGCTTCATCTACAAGATCCGACACTGATAATGTCCCTGCTGTTGAACAGTCTACAGCTGTGGATGTTGAATATACTTGTGACATCATTATCAGCATTTAATAGCATTAATAACAGCATTTAATAGAAACTGTAAAGTATCCAAATTTGGTTGAGTAGTAAGCCAGCCAAATAGAATGACTGGTACTTGCTGTGACAATAAAGACCAAGTTAAATGCCATTATTGTAGATTCCATCTGCTTGGCATTTTGTGCACTGTGTGTGTCTGTGTCTGTGTTGTATTTATTTGCATCATTCTACCTCAACAGGATAAGCTGTTGGAGACGAAGCATTCAGAACAATTAACGGAAGGAAGGAAAATGATTACATATGAAGATGAAAAACAAACACTTGCCCTGAATGAAGATGAATGGTTTACTTATAAGAAACTGGTGACTAAGTATGGGTCAGTTATGAAAAGGAGAAGGGAAAGAGAAACCGAGGTTAGGAACGTTTTAATGGAAACACACCGGCAAGAAAGCTCCCCTAAATGTAGGGTCTTTCGTAATACTCAAGTCCTCAAAAGCGACTGTGTTGGGTTAAAATGAGTCTGCATTTCTCAATGGACTTTGGACTCAAAATGCAGTTACAGTACACTTTATGAAACCGTGATGTCTGATGAGAATATAGAAAGCAGTATAATTTATGTGGAAATAACAAAATGAATAAGTTATTACTCGGCCAAAAATAGTTGATGGATACCCAGTAAGAATAGAAAGTATTTCAAGGGAAATGTAATGCAAATCTTTATTAGTAAGTTATTACATTGTACCCGATGTAAGCATTAGTTACATTACCAAGAATCAGACTATTAAAGAATAAGATTGAAATAGAACTTAAAGAATATTGACATGTTAAATGAGCAGAAACTGTGTCCTGCGAGGTATACAAGAGGATTTACTTAATAAAATGGATGAGTATCTGATACATAATGCTTTAAGATAGACTGGTCATGTTACTTTGTTATATATTTATTACCTGCCTATGCTAAACTAGCTAATAAATTAAAACAATAACTAATAAATTAAAACAATATCATTTATATCTCTCATGCATTTTTTAATTTAATTGGTTGTTAAACGGTCTTTTTTTTTTTTTTTCAAATAAAATGATATATGTACATATGACATTACTGCTGTATAAGAATGATCTAGTATAGTGTAGTATATCGTAATGTAACATGGTATAGTATACCATATATCTTCAGTGCTGCCGTTCTTGTATTGATTAGTTTTGCTTTCACCTTTGCATAAATATTGCACCATATTAAAATCCCTCTTTCTTTCTCATGTCCATATTTCTTCTTCAGATGTCTTCTGGTCTTTCCTGGTTATCCTTATTTGGAGGGCTCGTTGTTCTATCTTGCTGTGATAAAACATTTGTTAGACCCTCTACACTAAATCCTTACCTTTGCAGGTATATCTTAACTTAAGCTTCTGTTTTTATCTTCTGTTTTTAACTTCTACTTTATTAATCTTCTGTTCTGTGTTCCCTCTTTGTGATCTTATTTTTTTATTGTGAAATTTTCCTTATCTGGATGCCTTTGCTTGTATTTCTCTCTGAATATCTTTGAGGCTGCTTTTTTTGTATTGATTAAATTGGCTTTCTCCTTTTGTGTAAATTTTGTATAGATCTGCAATCATAGGACTGCAAACATATCTGCTGACCTCACAAAACCCAAACATAGTAAAAGTTTCAAAACATGAGGAGAATAAGTCTAAGATGACTTCCCTACTTAGTTTAGGAGAAGTGTATCGGTACCCAGCAGGAATGGAAATCAAACCAGAAGTAGATAAAAATCAGGCAGCAACTTCGCAGGTATTCTATAATAATATGTCCATGTAAATGAAAATGCAACAATATGGGCACTACTATACTTCACTTATGTAGTCAAGTAATTGCTTGTATAGTATACATGTTCATGTATGTTTGTCTGCATGTGCAGACATACAAACACACACAGATATTCATGGTGATGGATCTAAATTAAAAACCCAACTGCAAGTCCTCTCTTTTGCTGATAAACACTTTCAGTGGAAAGCAAAACAATATATATATATATATATATATATATATATA
>NC_056725.1:71472029-71609529 GCF_019279795.1 Protopterus annectens
GTTGCACTTGATGGAATTACAAGGATTGCAAACATGTTTGTGGGGTAAAGATGGATAAGTCCCCCCCCCTCCTGTTTTGTAACAGTGCATTGCAGTGAGATTTGGGATCCAGACCTGTGTAATCATATCTCATGTGTACTTACAGATTCTACTCTTTATATCATAGATTGATTTTCCATAGTTTAACCAATTCTCCATGTTTTATATATTTTTTTGTTTTTGTTTTTTTTTTTTGGTGGGGGGGGGGTCACTGTTTGCACAATGTACTACTTGCCACAAATGGCTTTGACTATGTGCATTTCATTTGCGTATAGTGCAGCACTGCACAAACTGGAAAAATGGGCCACCCTGGTAGCACCCAGGACCCAGGCAGTCAGAAACATACATCGGATACATTCAGTTAATACTACTGGCCATCACGCAAACACATTTCCTGGCAGCACTCTCCCTCTCTCATGATGCTAAGCAATGCACAACACTTTCAAATGTTGAAAATCCAAAAAATGCATGCACTCAGTAAGCATGATACCTGCAGTTGGCAGAAAAACATCATTCTACATTGGTCTTGATCTGTAATCGGCATGGCTGGCATTCCTGGAGAGTTTTTGAGATTCTGTTCTCAAAGATGTGGTGTCCAACAGTCCAAAGTGTTTGTTGGACTCCTAGTCAATGAACATGGGCCCAGGCTGTTGCAGAGGGACTATCTTTGCTGGGATTACAAGGCAGAGGCATGGAATATTCTTGTCCAGGCTCTGATTAGTGCTATTGTATTCCCCGCACTGGTGAACAATGTAGTAACTACTAAAGATACCTCAGGATGAAGAAGAGGGATACCCTTGACCATTGGATCGAGGAATTCAGGATTGGGGACACCCCACAGATGTGTAAGTATCACTTACAGAGACTACTTGTCAGCACTAAAAACTGGATATAGTCAGGATTGGTATGCTTAATGGTATTCTGTTCTGCTCTGTTTTTTCCGCAACTGTCACATGGGAACTGAATGTGTGAATCTATGCCGCTAGATTGGCATGGATGCGAGATGCATGTGGTATGTATGCATCACAACAGTATAGTTATTTTAGCATTAAAAGATTCAATCCATTTATTTGTTACTTATAGGGAAGCATGCATGCATTGCCCTGGACAACAAAACAACAGTTCATTATTATAAAGTAGTCATAAGTTGTGCCTTCAAAATCCACACTTCCCAAACATACAATAATGTTAAAGTTTCATCATTATTGCAATGTAACATCAGAGCTGTAAAGCAGTGTCACCACTGGAATGCTGTAAATTGTGATCAGTATGTTTGGACCACGCATATGTACAATGTATGCACACATCAAGGATTGCATACTGCAATCTGTAGTATGTTGTGCACCTGTTAGAAACTGGGGAGTCTTAACAGTAAACAAAGGTATTTGTAGGAATTTATAGTGTAAAAAGTAAAGGTAACAGAACTGAGTAAAATGATTGCATCTGTGCTTTGTATATCACATATGAAGTTATTAATGTTCTCCCTTTTTTCTCTCATCCCAACCCTTTTCTGTCTTTTTTTTTGGGGGGGTTATTATTTTATTTTTATTTTTTATGTGTTTACTCTTTTATTTTTTGTTTTTTCCGCAGCACAGCAGAGTAGGATTCTCCCACAGGATCCACCTACCCCTTCACCGGCTTCAGCACAGCTGCCCAGCACATCTGGTACAGAACTTGGTAGCACCCCCTCTGCTGCCCCTGCACTATCCAGCCCCTCAGGTAATTCTGCCCCAGAGGATATGGCTGTGGATCCCTTCCAGAAGCAGTGGCAGAGGGGGTGAGTTTATCACCTGTGACAAACTGTGCCTGATTGCCTTTCTGCCATCACAGTGACAACTATATTACTCACCTTATGTGTCAGGTATATCTAGAAGCAGGTAATGTTCTATAAGAAACTCACATAGCAACACTATTTTAAAGGAATGACAGGCACAAATCTCCTTTGCAGCAAGAAAATTATGTCACTGTTTCAAAGACCAAAATATCTCACACTTGTAGCACTGTGACACATTCACTCTTTCCAGTATCACATAGCTTCTGTCATCACATAGGGGTCCAAAACCCACATTGGTTGACAGTAAGCATTTCCTGTTCTATTGCTGTTCTGCATGAATGATATCCACAAGTGTTTTAATGTGTTCAGTTACAGTGTGAAAAACCTCCTCCAGCCCTTTTATCTCATGTAAAAACTGCAATACACTCATATGGTGTAATGATTTCACATAGGTGGAGTCTCACAACTTTAAGATTTCCACTGTGGTGCATGTGATTCATACAGATGTTTGTAGTCTTTGGGCTTATATAGCTTGCTGAAAAAAGAGAAAAAATAAGAGAAATTGGACTGAGTTTAATAAACTTTTAAGGAAAGTAGAGCTGGGACTCACTGAAATTTGTTCTGGTTGTTTGCTTATATAGCTTGCTGTTCAATTCCAGCCAAGGGTAACCTTCTATGACTGTACTGAAATTACACAAACAACACTGCATGAAGTTCTTGTTCTCAATTTTTATTTAGTTATTATTAATTCAAGTAATTTAAGTGTGTTGTTTGCATGCAGTTATGGCATAGTGTTTGTTGTAATGTCTTGTGAGTATGCCCAGTATAATCCTGTATTACATGATTCCATTTGCAAATTGAGACTTTGAAGTACTGCAGTGTATATAAAACACAGATGTCCATGTAATTTACCTCCATCTGTGGTTGTCCAATGAGAACTGTTAAAACATGTCCCTTTCAACTGTGCATGACAAAGAACATGCCATGCTTATATAGGATGAAGAGGAGGATACAGCAGTATAGTCAATTATCACACATATATTACCTGTATACACATGTCATATTCAATAACTGCACTGTATGTGAATGGCACACAATGTATCCAGTGTGTTTGCTAACTGTTATCTCAACTCAGCACGTTATCAACATTAATATCACATTTACCCTCTGACCATTGCTTCTAACTTATCTTAGCCATGGATTCTTTATGCTGGAATGACTTTGCAATCAGTGATTTCCCTTCAATGCCCTTTCTTTACTGGGAGGAAGTCTACCTGAGTTGCTTGTTTACCACTTCAGTACGTGATCTTGTTA
Source organism: Protopterus annectens (assembly GCF_019279795.1). Taxonomy (NCBI): domain Eukaryota; kingdom Metazoa; phylum Chordata; order Ceratodontiformes; family Protopteridae; genus Protopterus; species Protopterus annectens. The sequence continues at coordinate 71,475,157 of NC_056725.1, forward strand.
CTGTCCCTCTTAGTGAAACATGTGTTGGCCACCATTAAGCCATTTGCCAGACAAAGTCTAGATTGGCCTCTTTTTCATTATTTCTGCTGTCCCACCCTTGTAGATCATGGCACTCTTCATATCCTGTTCTGTCTGTTCTGATTTGAGAATTTAGGTCCCCTTTTATCGATACCAACTCATTTTGTTCTGCTATATCTGAGACACCCTTCATTTGCTGCATGAATGCCCTTTTTTCCTCACCATCAAAGTCCAAATGCAGAGCTTAGGCTCAGATTGTGAAGACTAGCCTATCTTTACTCTATAGTCCAAATGCCATGAGTCTGCAATTGATTCCAATGACATCTCTCACTGTCTTCAGAAAACTCTAACATTTCCAGCAGCATCTATACTATGTCCTCTCCCTGAATAGTAGAGTCTGCATCCCAAGACTTTGCTGCACTGCCCTTCCACTTTGTCTTCTGGTTACATAGGTTATCCAGTCTTCTCCTTACCATCATGTCATCCACTTCCAACTCGCATCTTGTCAGTGAACCAATATTTAGTGTAGCAATGCTTCATTCATCTTTGGCAAGTTAGTTTTACCTCCTGTTTATCTCAACTGAGCTATCCCAGATAATCTAGGCTAGGAATCTGGACACCAACCAGCAATAGTTTATTGACCCAGGGCTTCTGGGCTTTATGGTAGACATGCACACACATGCATGCACACACACACACACACACACACACACATGCACACACACACATGCACACACACACACACACACACACACGTGCGCACACACACACATGCGCACACACACACACGTGCGCACACACACACACACACGTGCGCACACACACACACATGTGCGCACACACACACACACGTGCGCACACACACATGCGCGCGCGCACCCACCTCCAACCAGTACACACACACACACACCTCCAACCAGTCCACACACACACACACACACACACACACAAACACACCTCCAACCAGTAGCATGGGTCCCTTGAATAGATTAGAGAAGGCAGAGGCCTTAACTCAGTTAGCAACAACAAATATCCATGCCATTTTGTTGCGACATCAGCCAACATAACTAAATCACCCTGAGCCAGTTTTTACAGCAGAGAGTGACTAGCCCTGATATGGTAGCAAAATATACATTACTGTGTCTAGTGCTCTGCTGAGAATATTACAGCTGTAGCAAATTGCATATAGTGGAAAACAGGGAGCAGTGCATAACACACAACCAGTAAGAAGTTCTTAATTGTAAGGCATGACAAATAAATATTATTAAAATACACTAGGTAATAATGGAGAGGTCTAAAACAAGTTATATATCCTGAATCAGTAGCTTTGAACATATCAGGACAGTCACCATTTGACTGGTGATGCAGAGAAATAGCACCAGCAATGAGGATCCATAGTGGTGCCTTCATCTCCCTCACTAGAACATTAGCATAGTTTGATAGTTTAAAATGAAGACCAGGAACATTCCTGATATATTTCACTGGTGCAAAAGCCACAGAACCCCTTTCAGGTATTAACTACCTCACAGTCTTTCTGCTTGGTGCTCCACTCCCCCTCACACACACTGTAATGCCTGCTTTATAACTTAAGATCATAAATAGGTAACATAGTTCTACTCTTACTTACTTCCACAGGTTCATAGGTGTTTACTAGGCTAACGACCAGAAGGGCCTTTTTAAGCCTAGCCATGCATCCCAAATCTCTGACAAGTTCTGATACCCTTGAAAAGTGTAAGCATGGGCCTGGGAGATGAACCATTTACTGGTTACCTGTTTGCATTAGAGACATAGGTGCCAAACCAGGGATAAATTTCCAGTTTCTCATCCAATTGTCCAAGTTGCACTTGAATTGCATTAGGGAGCAACTCTGCTTCACATGGATGGGGAGCTTGTTCCATAGACAGGGTAGTCTCTGGGATACATACCTATCTCTCCAGCAGGTCCTATTTATATCACAGGCAAGGCTTAAGCCTGTAGAATGGGTAACTCTGGTACTGTTTGTTTTGTGGATATGCAGGAGGTCCAGAGGGTTAGATAATTTAGGTAGTTTTAATGCAAGCCTGTCTCTGTGAGGTTTCTACATATTAACCTAGCCTGCAGTACAAAATTAACATGCTTCTTCTTGAATATTTTTCTGCCACTTAGTCTGAAGTGTAGCTAATTACAGGTTACACAATGACCCTAACTAATGCTTTTCTTTCTTTTTGCCTGATGGAGTATATCTTAATTATGCATACTCTACTCCGAACATTTGCTTTACTTTATTCTGTGTTCTAATGTACAGTAAGAAATAGCCATATTCAGTAAGACCACATTATGACTCTCTGTGAGAGATTTGTCCCAGTGGAGATCAAATAGAAATGGCACTTTTCTGGATAACCAATGTAAAAAAACAAAAAACAAATATAGCAGTATTCCCAGATATACATCATGTACTCATGTCACATTGCACACAAGCTGAGATACCATATTTTGTGCAAAGGAAAACTTCAGGTTCCCTATGGAGTGACAAAAAGTTTGAATCTCCAGAGATTGCTGCACTGAAGTTAAACATGCAAAATCCTTTTTCACTGGATGCATTAATACACTTAATATTACTTTTCATTTTTGTAAGAGTTTAGGCCAAGATTAACTAAATCACGGGCCAAAAGGAATGTGCTACTATTATCTTTTAGTGGAGAAGTATACAGGTTCTTTACAGTCTGTAAAGATGTCTTCTTAACACCAATGCAGCCTCCAAATGTACTTTTCCATACAAATCTACCTACCGGACTTTGTTTTTTGACCCTTCACTTACCACTTTTCTTCAATTTCTTTAAGCTTAACATCCCAACAGGCAGGTCTGTACTTAAAAATGTAATCAGGTGTTTTCATTAAGTTGTATAGTGAATTTATAACCAAATCTCTCACCTATATACTTAAAAATCTCCTTTTCTAGTTCTGCAATCTTGTGCTGGAAATCAGCTATTGTTAGTCCACTACAGAAAGTAAATGATCTTTTTTCAAGAATTATCATTTTATACCAACTACTCTCCTTAGCCCAACGTTTATGAAAGATGTGTGCATAGTTTCTGGTGTGGACTGCTATATCCATAAATATCTCAACATTCACACCCAAACATAACATACTAAAAATACAAATAAGATAAACTTAAAAAAAATTGCTTTTGAAAGACTAAGACCCCCCCCCCCCCCATACTTCGATACCACCCTGCAAATACATTTCCACTCTAAGGTTGTAACACCCTGGAAAAAGAGCATATCACATGTGATGCAGTTTTGTAGTTTTATGCTCTGTTGTAAACACTGCAGTGCTTTGCCCTTTAACAAATTTTGTAGCATCTGAATATATTATGCCCTCTTCCCTCTTAAAACAAAACTAACATAATTCTGCAAGGACAACACAGGTTCTAGAAAAGTCATGCTACCCTGGCTAGTGTCAGATAGTGTAAAATACGAATAATAATTTTCTTGTAATGATTTTGACCTCAAAAAACACATGCAGTAGTGTCCAAAATCCCTTCATGATAAGAGTATTTAACCAATCTAATTTAGATAAAGGTGTCTTATTCTTTCTTATTGATAACTGAGAAAGTGGACTGGTCACCAGTCCCTTTTCAACCCCAACCTATTCCCAATGAACAACAGCATATAATAAAAAGTAAGACAATGGGCAACACCGACAGCAATCAAATACATTAAACACAGTTTCTAAGGTGAAGTACAATCATATTTTAGTGAAAAAAACAATGTTAAAGAAGAGTGCTGTAGTCAGATAGACAGTAAAGTTTTTCTTGGTTGTTGTTGTTGTTTTGGGCTTTTCCCAGTTAGGAATTCCGGTCCGCTAATGATTGGCAGTAGATTTTTACGGTGCTGAGGTGCCAGCTCGATGCCCAACCTTCAACGAAGGCATGCCCATTCATGCATGTCTTTCGAACGCAACTCGACTGCGGGGAGGACATGCAGACACCACACAGAAGGCGCTCCAGCTGAAAATCAAATGGGAGAGTAAAGTTTTTCTTGGTATGAGTTAAAAATATATATGCAAATGTCATGAGAATTTCCAAAGAGTGAGTGAAATAGTTCACAAAGCTTGTTTAAGATGTCACTGATAACTGTGAACTTGGTATAGTGATGATCTCCTGTCATGGAAGCATGAACAGGAAAGTTCTGTAAAGAGATGCTCTTCGAGGATCCATTATGGGGCCCATACTCTTTAATATTTTCATCAAGGACTGCTACACAGCTTGTAAAAGAGCTACCTTAGTACAATATGCCAATAACACTGCTCTCATCTGCCCAGCCAAAACTTTAACAAATTACAAAAAAAAAATATCCAATAATCTTTCATCCCAACAGAAGAGTGGCTTAAATCATCCAATAATGTTTTATCCTAGCTGGAGTGGCTTATACTTTCTCAGTTATTCCTTAACTCAAACAAAACAAAGCTAATTATTTATATTCCTATGCATCTTGAAATCCAAAAAACAACATTTTAATAACTTCCTCTAATAATATCAAAACTGTAGTTGTCTCACATACCAACTCCTTTCCATATACATAGATGAAAAACTGAAATTCGACTTTCACATATAACAAACAGTGAAAAAAAATCACCTCTGTAAGATTAGACCATTTCTGACTGATGAGGCAGGACCACACATTACCTTTAGCATACTCCTATGGCCTACTCTCCTCTATTCTGTACCTATCTTCAAAAACATTGTCAACCTGGCTAAGCAAACTAGAACAGTGTTATGACAATATAACAAAATTTGCCACCACTCTCTCAAAAAGAACCCTTTACTGTATACTTCTTAGAGAACTACATGGGCTAGAATTTCCTCACTGACTAGTATACGCATAACTTCTCACCATCCACAATCTCATCTGCAGACCTAACAACTATCTATCTCTTCCTAATCTTTGAGTTTTATACTCCAATCAGGTATCTTCGCTCAGCAGAAAAGCAGTTACTAAGATCTCATTCAAAAAACACTACTGGAATCTCAATTTCTTCTCATAATGTATAGAAAACTGGGAAATCCTTCCCACTTTCTATACGACTTGATCATTAAAGTCACTTTTATACAGCAAGTGGCTGTGTCAATGCTGGACACCTGGATAGAATTGATTTCTTTTTCTTACAGCTCTTTTTCCAATCTACACCTATCCTGGTCTCTTGGTTTGCGATTGATTTTCTTTCATAGGCTCATAGGTGTGTGTACTAGGCTAATGGCCTGGGCCTTTACAAACCTAGCCCATGTGGTAATTAGTGGGAACTGAGTTTTTCCCAATGGGGATGACGACGCATTTTTTGGCATTAAGCTTAAGGCTATGGTTTTGATACCAGTCATTGGTCTCAGTGAGGCCTTTCTGTAGGATGTCTGCATCACTTGGGGAGTTAATAATGGCTCCCAGCTTGCAGTTGTCTGCGAATTTGGTCAGCCAGATTCCCTCCGTCTTGGCCTGGACTTCTGAGAAATAGATGTCAAATAGGAGAGGACCCAGGACCGATCCCTGTGGGATTCCACTCGTGACTGGTCGGCAGTCTGACTTGGAGTCTGCTACTTTCACACTGTGTGTTCTATCTGTGAGCCAGTTTGCAACCCACCTAATGATATAGGGGTTGATGCCTAGTTTGGTGTGTTTATCAATAATTCCTGTGTGAGGAATAATATCAAAGGCCTTGGCCAGCTCAAGGTAGGCTATATGAACTGCCTTACCTTCATTCACCGCTCTGGTGACTGACTCAAATAAGTAAACTAGGTTGGGAAGGCATGATCTACCTTTCACAAAATGAAATTGTGTGGGATCTAGAGTTGGGAGATTCCCTATTTCCTTGTTAATTAGGTTTGTGATGATGCACTCCATAGCCTTACATATCAGACTCATCAGGCTAATGAGGTGAAAATGTCCAGGGTCTGTAGTCGCTCCTCCTTTATGGAGAGGGATGACTGTAGCAGTGCGCCATTCAGTAGGAGCAAACCCTGAGGTGAGGCTGGGAGTGAACAGAGCACACAGATATGGTGTCAGTTCACTTTGTAATTCATGTAGAGCACAGCCAGTGATATTGCCGGGTCCCATTGAAGCTGTAGTCTTGGCCTTAAACAATGCAGCTTTATCCTGTGCTGCAGTAATGTTGGGTGCCTGCCATTCTTCCGGTAGTGAGATTGGTCCTTTGGGGGGGGGGGGGGATAAAGTTGGCACTGAATTTGTCAGTCAGTATGTTGGCAATATCTGTTGGCTCAGTATATGAGGTACCATTGTGCAGTAACTCAGAGCAAATCTGGGTATTGCCATGGAGATTCTTGATATAACTAAAGAAGTCTTAGTGGTTATGTTTAGTGTCTGCCACAATTCTGCCTTCATAGCTGGCTTTGGAGGTTTTGATGAGGTATCTCAACTTTTTGTTGAGGCTAATAAGGGAATTTTTTCAGCCTTGGAACTTCACCTTTTTCTGCAACAGTTTTTTTCCTTCTGTTGTAGAGTTTATTAATGGTAGGGGACCACCAGACTTGCTTCCTTTTTTGGAGGAGAGCTTCTTGGTTCTGTTGGGTATGGCTAGTTCCATGCATTTATGTATGTGTTCATACAGTGCATTGGTGTATGATTCGGCAGTCATGCAACTATTTTCCATTGGCATGGGTGCCATGAAGTTAGGCACCTCTGTTTTTAGGAGTCCAAAGTCAACTTTGGAGAAGTTTTTCATGGTGGATATCTTTGCAGGGGTTTCGGTGAGATGTGAATTTCCATGGTGATTAGTCTGTGGTCAGATCTAACCAGGGAGGAATTGACTATTGGTGTAGAGCAATGGTTGCCCATGTTAGTAATAACCAGGTCAAGGATGTTGTTTCCTCTAGTGGGGGTAAGAATGAGCTAGTCCAGGGCATTGGAACTGATGAATTGCAGGAAACGTTAGGCCAGTGCACTGATGCTTGAGTAGTTTTCCCAGTTGATGGATGGATCCATTATTATTCTGAAGCCTTAGTGTCAGTAGACAATACTATTTTCCTAGTGATTGCTTGTAAAAAGTACGCCCATGAAAACTTGGATAACCATATGTAACCTATTTCATTTTCTTTCCTTTCTTCATGTTTAACTTATGTTTTTGTTTTAACATTTATGACCAGAAAATGTAGTATTTACATGTTTATCTTTTTACACACATACACACACACACACACACACACACACACACGTATTTATGTTTATACACATACACACACGCACCTATTTATGTTTACACACACACACACACACACACACACACACACACACACACACACACACACACACACACACGTATTTATGTTTATAGTACTTTCATTGTATATATTGTCTGCCTTTCTTTTAATTTTGTAAATGGAGCTTTTCTCTCTGGGCCTTTACTGAAAATAGGTCTCAGGCCCAGTTGGGCTTGCTTGATGAACATTTTTATTTATTTATTGCTTTTGTTAGATTTCAAAAAAAGCCAAATTTTATTGATTTCTTTCTTCAGCTGGTATGTTGTTCCATACAGCAAAACCAAGTCTGTAAAATCCATTTCACCTATGATCATTTTGAAGGGGGTCTGGCCAGTGTAATAAAGGAGGTTCAATGACTTCTTGTCTAAATGATAAATAGAACAGAAATGTGCACTCATATTCCTGATTCAAGCTCTGCTTCATTTCTAGATTCAGTTGGTCATCTTCTTTTCCCAAACTATCATAAACATGGGTGAGTCCGTATTTGGGGTAACTCCAACAATATTCATTGTTCAATATGTCCTTCAGAAGTGCAACATCATTATCTGGTTAAACAGAAACTAAACCAAAGCTCTTTCTCACAAGACAGTCTATGTATTGTGATAATTACAGACCTATTAAGTCATTATATAGAGCCTTCCCATGTTCGGGTACCTATGGCCCTAACTTGGCTCATCTTTTACCATATCGCACTACATTGAAGCTCTCCAAACACAAACTTGCAACAAACAGTGTTTCTGTTATCCCCAGAAGGTCATTTGGCCATAAGTAAGAATGCACTAACATAGTAATTACAATATTACCACTTATTTGCCAATAGCTTAGTCACAAATATTAAAACCTTTCAGACCTCAGATAGTGTGTTATTTCTAGCACTGTAGGTAACAAGAGGTACTACTGTTTACCTGTGTCTAAAGGTAACCCATTCCTAAAGCATGAGTACATGATCTGAAATGTTCCAAACTACTACTTACTTCTGAGTACTGTCCCCTACCGAAATGTAGTAAGGCCTCTTTACTTATCACTTCAAAATGTACCCTGGCTGGATCAACACTTGCATCTTAAACTTCAGGCTTCAGACCCTGCATCCAAGAGAGTGAAGATGTACCCAGGAGTACACAGCATGTAAAAAGTGGGCTGAATCATGTCTCCAGAAAATGGAGTAAATGCAAATGGATTAGGGGATTGCTAGGTTTATGTAGTGATTGAGTCTCCCTTTGTTAACAATTTTAAATATATTTCTCATGCTCTACGCCTGGATCCTGTGTGTAATATTGCTTGAACCTGCAAATTATTCCTTATCCACGGATAGAATGGTTAAGCTTTTTAGGATTCATTTTGAAATCTGTCTAATTTGCACTTAGCATTAGTACTGATTTATTATGTGTGTGAGATATGCAGTGGTAAGAAATACCTTGTATTCACCTGTAGTACAAAGTATGTGTAGCATTAGTGTTTGTCATATACTCTTCCTTGCATGTTTGTCATCCTGCACTATAGGTTCAGAGTTTCTTACTAAGCTATGGCCAAGGAGACCTTTGAGAAGCTCTGCTATTTCACCAAGTAGTTATGGAAGACTAAAAATGTGTCCATTAAAAAGACTTTTCTCACATATCCCAGTTGAAAATTTGTGATCAGCTATCCAGTCATCCAGAATGGTTTAAAAGGCCATTAGGGAAGTACTCTGCTTGATATGCAAGAACAGCCAATTGTATAAATGGGGAGTAACTCAAGATGGGTACCTGTTATGCCACTTGGTGATGTTGATGTGGTAGTAAAGATTTAAGTGTCTAGAGCAGGTGTTTGCTTTACCACTGGTTATGTTATGGTGAAAGATTTAAAAATGTGTTTATTTACTCACAGCATGGAATTTTAAGCAGAAAGTACCCCTAAAGATTCCATATGGCACTGAGCAGAGGGCAATAATTGTAATGTATCACAGTAACTAAGGGTACTAAAAGCCAAGGTCTTGGGTCTTTTTGGTAAGAAAACATTGAGGTTTGTAACATTGCTTTAGGTGCTTAGTGAGGTATGTGCTAAAGAAGGCATTGTATTTAATGATGGGCCTGATAATGGATGAATACGGTGGGATTATAACTTCTATGGACCAGAGGAGATACCATGAAGAAGCTGTGCAAAGTAGGATTTTCTAACCACCACATATTATTGTGTCAGACTTAAGCAGAACATTTATCTATAAGCTAAGTGGAAGTAATAACAAATTTACCAAAATAAACTATACTGCATTTCTTGGCATTGATGGTAAGTCCTTTATTAACACAACAAACATTTGTTTGGTCTGGCTATTGCTAGAGAGTTTGAGTATCAGAGTTAGATTTTGTAACTAACCCCAGTTTACAGTTATCAGCAAACGTGGTTAGCCATAGTCTGTTTATACCAATTTTCATGCCAGAGAAGTATATAGGAAAGGCAGAAGGAACTGAGCCTTGTGGGAGAGCACTGGTGAGGTCTTTCTGTATAGAGCAAACACACCTCACCTTAACAGTATGGATTTATCAGATGGCCTGTTATTTATCCAATTAACTATGTATAGGTTAATGTTGAGTTGTGAGAGTTTGTCAATAACTCTAACATGTTGAGTAGTGCCAAAGGCCTTGACAAGGTCCAGGCGAGCAATGTGGACCATAAGCCTCTTATCAATGGCTTCAATAGCCATTTCAAAGTCTCAGGCAGGTTGGTCAGGTATGATCTCCCTTTTGCAAAGACAAACTGGTGTGGATCCAGGGATATAAGGTCACCAATATTATTGTTTATCCAAAACATGTTCCATAGACTTGCAAAGAATAGTAGTGAGACAAATAGGCCTAGTACAGAAGATTTAATTACACTGAATACTTAGTCAATATAAAACTCTTGTATTATATTGTCTTTGACTCAGGACATAGCTAAACAGTGATTCACCACATTAGTCCATTTACCTTGTTATCAAATAAATAAATATATAGTTCAAGGTGTCTCCTTAGAACTTGTCAAATGAGCACACTTTTGTAAATATTATTGTGAGTAGTATGAGAATCCAAAATAAGGCTTCCTCAAATAGAAAAGTTACAGCATTTCAGTTGTAATAATCTGAAAATTGACATCACAGCTCCAGATACAGGTGCTGACTATAAACATTATTATTATATAAGCAACTATATAAAGAAGTCTAAAACTATTGTATTAGTATTCACAGTTACATGGTGAAGAGCTGTGTAAAGTTGGAAATGCTAGTACTTAGTTCCTGAGTTTCCAGCTTGAAGTTCTTTGTCTTAAAAAGCTTTCACTTTAGGTATTGGCCTCTTGTTTAAGATAATAAAATGATCACATATGTTGTTGCATTTAACAGCATGGCAAAAGCTGGAAATCTAGAATGCAAGATTTGTTTTTTTAAAGTAGATGTGGAAACTTCATATTTTTCTGTGTACTGCAACATCACACTCTGAGAGCAAAGCTAATTTTGTATGTGTAAATAGAAAATATATTTGTTGAAAAACTTAACTAAATTTTTCAAATGGTTGACACAGTTGGTGTGTGTTATTTCTCGGCACGATGTTGGATGAGTGGGATTGCACAGGAATGTTTTCCAGTTTCCATCACTGTATACAAAGAGAATGTCATTGACTTGCACAGTGATGGCTTCCTGCAGTGGAATGCACCAAGGTATTTTCTTGTAAGGTGACTTCAGTCTTCCCAGTTGTAAGTTCTACCTGTAGGTGCTGACATTGTTCTGGAGGTTAAGGCTGACTATTGACTAGCTACCAAGCCCAAAGCAGGGTAGCATTTTGGTCAGTAACACAAGTCTGATATCCAGGTCATACAGAAAATGTGTGCTCTTGTAAACTTGAAACCTGCTTTTTATTTAGTACAAAATATAATGGCATTTCTGAGTCTTTGGGTTTTATGCTTTCTATGCCCAAATGTTTGTACCACTTGGTTTGCAGGCTATTTTCTTTAAAATTTTGGATAACAAAATAAGAACCAATAGCATTTTGGAGAGATTTCTCAAAGAGTACAAAATAGTTGAATGGCTTGTTCAGAATTGAACAGTATGTAAGAAGGCTGTTGAGATCAGTTGAGCATGCATTAGTTAGTCATGATGATAAGTTTTCATACAAAATTGCAAAAATGTGTTCATAAAGCTGTCTGTATAGATGCATAATTTTTCATAACTCAAAGGATGTTTCTCTATACTTTAGGTAACAGATGAATGGAAAGAACATGTTCAGAATTATACTTCTAAAGAAGATGATGAGAGGTAGGGCCACATGACTTTGACTGTTTTTGCATCACTTGTTCTGTGTAACACTGTACCAGAATGAGCTCATAGGCTGTTAGAGGCAGGCCTAGAGTGATATGTCATGGCTTATTTAGCAAAGTATGAATAGAGTATATTATTAGAGAGTAAACCCTTAGAAGGGCAAGGGTTTACTCTGGAATTATTCACAAATCAAATCGCAAAACTACGGAACAGCATTCCCCAACATATAGTTAATACCCCCACTGCCTCAACATTTAAACTCCTTCTCAAAGAACAGCTAAACAATAAATGACTCTGTTCCTGTATTACCCCCTGGGTAAGATGGTCTGCCCTCATTTTACTTCACACGTTTCCTGAACTAAAACCTCCTACTAACTCTCCTCTTCTTCCTGCCACTTTGCAGTTATACTTATTTCAGTTATAACAGTGAAGCTTGCTCTTCCCTAAAACCAGGGGTTACTGTAAAATCTGTAGACATTGCAGTCTGCACCTACTATATACCTAATTTATTATGCTTTATGATTGAATTAATACTAGTCGACTTATTATATGCTTCTACTGTTTTTTTAGCAATCACTGTTTTAATTATTATATTGTAACTTCTGTTCTAATTGTTAAATCTTTTTACTATAATTTCTTTCTTAGAGCTTTTCTTCCTGGGCCTCCACTGAAAATGGGCCACTGGCTCAGTCGGACCATCCCGGTAAACGTAAAGTAAATAAAAATAAGGCTTCTTACAATGATAAATGTTTTTGTATATAAAATTGAGCAAAATACGTCATAGTATTGAACAACAGCAAATATTTCCATACAATAACTTCAAAGATAAAGTGAAATAGCCAAAGAGAAGAACTTGTAAGAATATAAAAAGAAGTGTCATGCCTACCTAGTGTGTGAATAAAAACAATAGTTTTGAAAGCTGTGATTTAAAAAGTAAGAAAAACAGAGGCTTAAGATAAAAAATGGAAGTAGTTCAGGAATGTTAGGGTACATATTAGTTATGTGAGGAAATAGTGAAAGGGTTAGAAAAGGAGCTAAGTAAATCAAATGGAAATCCAAATTGGCAATGCAGTGGTTCCAGTACCAAGGTTCAGCTCTAAGATTTCACCTCTGGCTGCTGACTGTGTGTTAAATCACTACGAATTTTGGAGTATCAGTAATGTCATAAATTATAGTTTTATACTTATTTTTTCAGAAAATGTATGGTGATACAAAACTTGTTGTTCTATTAGCTTTCCAATTGAATTACATTAGTATTTGCAAATTGTCCTTAATTTGCATACATACAAAGAAAAATCTAGCAAAGCTAGACTTTCCACTGTGTGATACCTTAAACCTCTTGTATCACAGACAACATGGGATATATGTAAATTACCCCTTAAGGATATCAGGTGTTCCAGCTAAATGGCAATTCTAAATGTCCGTGACTTTTTCTTTTACTTTTAAGTCTATTTATGGACAATTTCAGGCCAATAAAGCCAAACCCTTTGTTTTTAGTTTGTTAATTTGCATACATGGAGATAGAAAACACTATCCCATTTCTCAACAAGAAATACAAACTTTGTGTAGATAGTTCATTCTGTTACTGTTGTTCTAACTTTAAAATATGATAAGGTAGCATACTTGCTTTGGATGCAGAAGGTTGTGAGTTCTACTCCCAAGGAATGTAAATGGGTAGCTAATACTGTGTTGTACTTTAATGGGGAGGGGAGAATGTTGCAGTCCTGAATGAGTACTCCTTTCGATGAGATGCTTAGTAACTGTGATCCTGTTGTCATTTTGCCACCCATTCCCTATTGGAATATCGGGATGGGAGGTTGGCATAATGCTTAAGGTGCTTGCCTTACAGACATAAGGTACAATGTTTGATTCTCACACGGAGGTAATTGGCTAGGCTTAAAACAGCCCACAAGGGCAATTAGCCTTGTACTACTGTATCAACCTATGATATGTTTAAACTTTTATACACTATATGTAGGAAAATATTTTCCTCTCTTTAAAGACTGGTAGAGGCCAAGGAAAGCAGGTATTCCCTTTGACAGATCAACTTATTATTTTGAGGAGGAGGCCCAGCATGGGAATAATATCACAGCTGTACTTCTACCTGTCATGGAAAAGGGGGTGTTACCACCTGACATAAACACATACAGTACAAGTCTACCAAAGATTAATAAAAAGTTAGAAAGCCCCAAAGATGCATACATTTTGATAAGGTTACAAAAGGAAGAATAAATTGGACAATTTAATGACACATTTCACCATATTCCTGTTAGAGCAGTCTACAGAAACAGAGTCAGTAAAATGAAGAAAACTGAAGGGTAACCAATTGAAATGTTGGGACCCACATGAACAAGTCACAAAATATGGAGACTTGATAGCTGAAGAAACAGACTTCATATACCAAGTCTGAGATGGCCATTTCTCAAAATATTCCCTTTTCTGAGCTGTGGTGATCTTGCAAATAGTATATATAGCTTGGAGTTAGTATATAAAGGTTTGGGGGTTTGGGATGTGGGGTGTTCTTGTATCCCTGCAAAAAATAAGTTTAAAGGAGAACAGCAATGTTCGTTTTTCTCCTGCATGCTCTGTCTTTTTTTATTTATTTTTCTGGTGTGTCCATATTCAGTGTAACTAAGACAAAAATAAAATAACCTAAACAAGGAGCTAAAGAAGAGAGGATAATGTATATGGGGGTCATGAACTTCTTGAAAACCAAGCTAATGATATTTTTGTTGAATGAAAATAAAGGAACACTAAAGAGAAAAAAGAACAAGAAAAAATGAATAAGGCATGACTAGCAATGAACAGTAAAGAATATCAGCATCAGCTGTTAGACCCAGGGACCCTACTACCTGTATTGACAGATGAGGAAGCAACACGCAATCTATCAGTACAGGTCAGTGAGGATGCAATGCTGTCTACCTTTTATTATATTAACCCCGAGGAAACGCCATTGCTGGCTGACCTCCTGGGAAGCCAAATAAATTTAAAAAATGCACACTGTGAAGATGACCCTTTGAGCAGATCAAGGACAATATACCTAGATGTGTAAAGGTACTTTTGACGTGTGAATTTATTTAATATATATAGAGCAAGGATTGAGCAGAAGTACTCTGTCAGCTATTAGTGCCCAAATCTAGTGATGAGGTTAGCACACAGACATATAGTAAGAGGACATCTCTGTAAGGACAAAAATACAGCACACACTCTAGCAAGATTTTACTGACCAGATATAGTAAAAGGAGTTGAGAACTGCTCTGCAGGATACCCTGAATGCCAGAAGACAACCTTCAAAAATCCTTTGATTCAAAACACCTGTCTTACAGATATCATTTAGATGTACTGCTATAGATATTCTTGGGCCACTGAAAAAGTCCAGCAGTGGGTCTATATATATATATATATATATATATATATATATATATATATATATATATATATATATATATATATATATATATATATATATATATATATGTATTTTTTTTTTTCATAGGTAAGTATTAGGCTAGCTACCCTTGCAGGCCATTTTAAGTCTAGCCAGTTTCCCTTTTTGTGCTCAAAATAACTTATCCCATTTTGTTACAGATTGGCCTTCCCCATCCGATGGTTGATGGATATATATTACCCTAATGAGAATAAATGGGATCATACAATAGATAATTTGAGGGGACCCATCATGGGATAAAGCATTTAACAGCTGCAAAGATCCATTAGTATTACAGGGGGCAGGCCTGAGATAAATTTTCTGTTTCCAATCCATAGATCTAAGTTACACTTTAAAATGGACATGGATGGAACATCATTTTATTTGTTTGGGGAGTCTGCTCCATCACAGTAGTATCCTCTGCAATATATAGCTTTTCCTTTTTTATTTCTCCAAGTCTTTTGGGTTTCTAATACCATGTCAGGAATGGACCCCATTCCTAGGTCAAAGTATGATTAAGGTTCATGAAGTTAGTCTTGTTTCAGTCTTTGATGTCAGCCAAAAGTGCTCTTCGCAGCTCCCACAATGTGCCTAGTAATGACTCCTCCTTCGGTTCGTATGGAGTTACATGCATTGGTAGCATATCTAAATAAGGTTTTAGACTCTTTTTTTTTTTTATTATTTTATAAGACCCGTTGCTCCTACTACTATTTGGGACTATTTGGGTATTTTTTTTCCACATTGCTCTCTTTTCTGCTTGCAGATCTTGATATTTTATAACTTTGTGTCTCTCTGTGTGCAGGACACTGTAGTCACTGGGTGTGGCCATTTCAATGATAAATGCTACTCTTGTCTTCTTCTGTTCCTGGACCACTATATCCAGTATTGTAGCATCTATCTTCTGAATTATTGGTAATGGATAATCCCATGTGATGTAGACCATCATTTTCTATGATGCTTTGTGACTCATGTTTCCATTGCTTTTCAGCCACTTCAAAACCATAGTGTTTGCACAATCCCTAGTGCAACAGTCTTGCCGCATTATTGTGCCTTTCAGTATACAGTCCTTCTGCCATTAGTATGTCACAAGCAATGATGTGTGCGACTGTTTCCAGTCCAGTTTTACAAAACCTACATTTGTCTGTTTCTCCCACATGTTCAATGGACTTTGTAAATCAGTGTGTACATAGCCCACCATCTTGAGCCGCCAATATTAACCTTTCGTCTCTTGATTTGAATTCACCTCTCCTTAACCATTCCTGCATTCGTTCCTGATCAACATGAGGTTCTTGTAGAAGTTTTCTATACTTGCAACTATATTTATGCATTTTCCATACTTCTTGCCTTTTCCATCTGATCCTTCATCTTATATTCTTTCTTTTGTTTTTTGGCACATTCATTTGCTGCTTGATTATCTCCTTATGGTTTAATTTTCATTCCTGCCTGACACCGATATGCTTCTGCTAGATTAAGCAAGGAAGTCATCTTAGATTTATTCTCCTCATGTTTCAAAACTTTTACTATGTTTGGGTCTCATGAGGTCAGCAGATATGTGTGGAGTCCTTCGATTGCAGATCTGTACATGTAATCAATTTCAAGGAGGCCCATCCCTCCTTTGAAACGGGGAATATGTAATCTTGGTATGCACTGATTTTTATAGATAATTTGGTGAGCATGAAACATCCTTCTTGTTTTAATATCTAATCTATCCAACACGTTTTGGGGCTAATCGATCACTCCAAAACTGTAAGTTAGGACAGGAAGAGCAAATTGGTTTATTGTTTGGATTTTGTTCCTAGATGTCAATGCTTTTTCAGGATTAATTTAAGTCTTCTAAAATGGTACTTAAGTATTATCGCAACCACATTTTCCAACGTGCTGGACTTTCTTTTTTACTCAAACAATGACAAGGAAGTGTAATCAGGAAGGGTAGACTGCAAAAAAACTCTTTTAGGATGTTGGTGGTGGCTTTTTAAAATGAGTAAGGGTTAAAATTTGAGGATTTGTGGCTAGCATGCTTGAAAGACATCAAGCATTGAATTCAGCGAGCAATCGCAGTGGCTGTCTGTATATACGTACGTTGGCCTGAAAGGAGTGTGGACAGTCCTAGCGTACGATGTTAGAAACACACACACACACACACACACACACACACACACACACACACACACACACACACACACACACACACTTCAAACGAATTAGCTGCTTTTGAGCACACTAGCCACAAATCCTAACATGTGCAAACCCTTACTAGTTTTACAAACCCACCATCAAGATCGTGTTTTAACAGTCTGCCCTTCCCGATTACTTTTTTAAGAAGTTAGACTGGGTACTGCTTTGCTTTTCATTCCTGATGCTTTCCGTTCTCAGGGCAAAGGCTGAGAAAAAGGAACGCGGAACGCGTTTTAAGTGGAACGTTGGACTTTCTTAACTGACATCTTGAGATGCTGGCAGTAAATGGGGAAACCTATTTTTCAAACCTTATTTTTTCAGCCATTGAAGTGAAAAAACATCCTATAAACAATAACACATTAAAGAAAACACATCTTTGAGGTTTTCTCATACTTCATTGGTCCCAGTTGACACAAGGAGAAGCAACCAGCATCAGGGTGAAAATGTGGTTGCGATAATATGCAAGTACCTCTAAAATATTCCTTACTAAGTTTTACTCACATTTGTTCATGTTTTATTGCTGAGCCTTCATCAGTTCCCAAGTATTTATACACTCCCACTTGCTCAGGTTCTTTTATATTACATTATTGTCCCAAACTGATGTTTTCCTGGTGCTGCAGTTTTTCTGCTTTAATGGTTGCTTTTTCACATTTATCAAGGCCAAATGACATTCTAATAGCATCTGAAAAAGTTTTGACAACCTGGAGCTGTGCTTTCAGTTCCTCATTTCATGAGCTATGCAGTTTTAAATCATCGACAAATAAAAGATGAGAAGTCTTTAGACTTTGTTGTTTTCTAGGAGCCAAATTGTAGCCATGGCCTAAGCTGTTAAGTAAACAGCTTAATGGGTTAAGGCAGAAGAGCAACAGTGACAGAGTCACTAACCTTTTCCACATTCCATCTTTGTGATATTAATTTTTTTATTGTGAAATGTTCCATATCTGGATGCCTTTGCCTGTATTTCTCTTCGAATATCTTTGAGACTGATTTATCTATATCAGTTAACTTGGCTTTCTCCTTTGCATAAATATTGCACCATATCAAATCTCTCTTTCTTTCCCATGTCCATATTTATTTTTTATACTTTTCAAAAATGTCTATGTTTTGTTGTTTACATTTTCACACTTCCTCAGATGCTTCTTTTTCCAAACAGATCAACATTTCTTGATCTATATACTGTTTTTTCAAAAATCTGTTCTATTAATGAATGCAAATTTTTATTTGAAGCTTCTGACAGTTTTTCCTGTGAAAGTATTTTTCTTTCCTCTAATTTATCTCTTAATCTTTTTGTATATTCTCTGGTAATTCTAGGCTTTTGGCATAATAGTAATAATGCATAATTTCTTTCTTATCCTCAATAGTCCACTCTATCTTTCTGGCTCTTCTTTGGCCTATCAGTTTTCGTAGTTTTTGTGGACTGCTACTTCTTTCTACAACATTTGCTCACTCAACTGAGTGCAGTGAGATCATATTCTGATTTCAGGCACTCCTACTTTGTACAAAGAGATCATCTGGGAAACAGAAAAAAAATTTAAGCTTGTTTCCTGCCTTTCCTGTTAAGTGGTATAGACTATTTGTAGGCTTCTGAGCCCCCAAGCCCTTCTGTGTTGGAGGGAAGCCTTTTAGCTTAGTTTTTTTTTCTTATAACTAGCCAGTTCTAGTTTCAGCACTCAAATCTGTTTCTTTGATCTCAGCACTTGTTCAGAAAAAAAAAAATTTCATCTGCTTTTACTGTACTTGTGTTTCTACCTACTTTTGCATCATCTTAAAAGTACTCAATTGTATTTATTACTGCTTGGTGTAACTCATTCTAAGCCTTTTGGTTTAAACACTTGGGCTTCGGACCAGTTGTTTTGCACTGAGAGGGTTTGTGGTCTGCACTGTAGTGGCAGAACAGGTAGCTTACATCCTTCTAGGTTGGGAACTGCTGATTGAGGGCTCAGTGTCTGTTATTCTAAAAGTGTATTAATTCTGGTTTAAGCACTTGGGCTTTCAGGCCAGTTATTTTACATTAAGAGGGTTCGTGGTCTGCACTCTTGTGGGAGGAGAGGCTGGACTCTGCCCTTCTGAGCTGGGAATTTCTGGTTAAAGGCTTATAGTGCATGCATATCTGAACTGCTTCTTACTGAAGTTGGTGCCTTGTTTGCTGTGGCATAGACTGGATTCGGGCCTGCTGGATCTAGCTTTGTTTGTGTAACTTGAGCACTAATCCAGGCATTCTCTAAAGTATTCAATTGTATTTATTACTGCTTGGTAGTAACTTGATTAAAGTGTAGCTATCATTCTAAGTCTTTTGGATTAAGCACTTGGGCTTCAGACCAGTTGTTTTACATTAGGAAGGTTTGTGGCATGCACTGAGGTGGCAGGACAGGTAGCTTTCATCCTTCTAAGTTTGGAACTGCTGATTGAGAGCCCAGTGTCTGTTATTCTTAAAGTGTATTAGTTCTGGTTTAAGCACTTGGGCTTCAGGCCAGTTATTTTACATTAGGAAGGTTCATGGTCTGCACTCTTGTGGGAGAAGAGGCTGGACTCTGCCCTTCTGAGCTGGGAATTTCTGGTTAAAGGTTTATAGTGCCTGAATATTTGAACTGTGTCTTACTGAAATTGGTACACCTTGTTTGCTGTAGCATAGACTAGATCCAGGCCTGCTGAATCTAGCTTTGTTTATATGCTTGTTGTTTGTTTGCTTGTTATTTCCCTGGAACACTAATTCCACCTAATACGTGGCTTCTCAGTGCTTCTGTGGATCACTAGTGATATCTGCATTGCTTACTGTACTTATTTCCTTGTTTCACTTGAAAGAAAGTTACTGTTTGTCATTTTTACATTTGTTACCTGTAACACATTGCACTTAAGTTACCTGGCACTTGCTCACTAAAGCAATTATATAAGTCAGCACTAAAAATTAAAAGCACTACACCCTCACTCCCCACTGGCCCTTGTTTTCAATTATAAAGGAATTCCCAATATTATTCTAGCATGTCCAAAGGTCAGTTGTCAATCTCCTCTCCGGTCCAGCTGGTGAATCTGGGAATCTTGAGGCAATGTTACAACTGCCTCATGTACACAGACAACCCTCTCCTCCTCCCAACAACTTCCAACACATGTGAGAGATGCAACCATATAGCCAAACTGGAGGCTAAGCTCTCTCAACTCAGTACTGGCATAACCAGTCAGGAGGAGAAGGAAACCACACTCACTACAACTCCAGTCTCACATAGACCTACCACGACAGCAAACCAAACACATAATCACACAAAAACATACTCGGAGGCTCTAAATAAAGATCTGCCTAAGCAGCAGAGACCTCCAAAGCAGACACCCAAGCAACCGCTACCCCAAAACAAAACACGTGCAACACATATCTCACAAAGCCAGTGTGCCGAACAGTCACAGCCCTTAAGACTAAACAACACACCTGATACACTTGTAATAGGTGACTCTATCGTCAGGCACACTGACGTCCCGCTCGCCAGGCAGAACAAGGAGATGGTCACGGTGAACAGCCTGTCAGGCGCTAGGATCCGCCACATAACACAAGCACTCAGGTCACTCCAAGGCAAGTACAAATATGACTCAGTCATTGTCCATGCTGGTGTGAATGACCTGAGACGTACCTCCCCGGACTACATGAAAAGAGACGTAGAGAAGCTCTCTGAGCATGTAGCCCAGGCCGGTATGACCCTGACATTGAGTAGCATCTTACCCTCACCAAGAATGATGCCACAATATGAAGACAAGATTATCAATTTCAACAATTGGCTTAAGTACTGGTGTCACTCAAAGGGGATCCAATGCCTGTCAGCTTGGGATGATATGCTCGACAAGCCACGATGCTTCACTAGGGACGGCTTGCACCTGTCACCCCTGGGCTTTCGGATATTGGCAAAGGCTCTTGCTACCCCCATAGTGCCTTTTTTAGGCAAGGCTCAAAAGACAAACCCACCTCCATAGGTATCACAAGGGATAAGAAACTAAGAGTAATGCTACTCAATGCCAGAAGTCTAAACCTCAAGATGCATGCACTCAAAACTCTCCTTAGCATGGAGAACCGATATCTGTGCAGTAACAGAAACCTGGTTCAGGGCTCCCGAGAGCACCCCAGCACTACCAGGTTATACCTCATACCATGCTTTTTGGCCCCAAAACTTGGACCGAACCACAAAAGGAGGGGGAGTATCGATATTCATCAAAGATACGTCTCCAGGTTGGTGGCAAAGCACGAAGCATCAGAGACTATCCATGTGCAACTAACAGTGGGTAAAACTGCCTTCCAGTTTATAGCCTGCTACAGACCACCCTCCCAAACCCAGGAACCCCACTCGGCCTTCCTGAGAACACTGGAAAATATGAAGGTCTCTCCAAACACCATTATATTGGGCGACTTCAACTACCCAAACTTAGACTGGGAGCATTACTCTAGCTCCAACACCCTAGCCCAAAGGTTTCTAGAATTTATAAACTCAAATGCTATGGAACAACTTGTTACCACTCCCACAAGAGGGGAAAACATACTGGACCTGATCATCACCAACATGGGGACTCTATGCTCCAGACCAGAAGTGTATCCCTCACTGGTAAGATCAGACCATAAACTAATCTCACTGGATATTCACATCCCGACCCCAACCCTGCCCAGAAAACCACAGTGAAAAACTTCTCTAAAGCAAATTTTACACTCCTCAAAACTGAGGTGGAATCCTTCAAAGCTCCCGGGCCTGTGGAAAATACGGCCCAGACCGCAGAATTCTTTATAAACGCATTCTATGAACACCTTCAGGAATGCATGGATCATGCGATCCCAAATAAAACCAAGACCCAATCCTCCAAAGGCAGACGTCCTGTCTGGTGGACCCCAGCCATAAACAAACTATATAATAGAAGGAGGAAGCTACTAAATTATAGAGCAAAATCCCAAAAAGGGAATGCATCACTGATCAGTATTAGCAAAAAACTACGGGCACTCATAAAATTGTCTAAGGCCAGCTTCGAGAGAAAAATTGCAGAGGACACTAAGGATAATCACAAGGCTTTCTTTAGTTATGTTAGGAACCTGGGTGGTAATTCCCAGATATGCTCATAATTAGTCAAAAATGACAAAAAATACACCGAACCCACAGACATTGCCAACATCCTAGCTGACAGGTTCAGCACAAACTTCTCCCCCTCCCCACCAAAAGGGCAAATATCTATCCCAGCAGAGTGCTGCCCCCCTGACATCTCAGATGCTCAGGTAAGAGCCGCCCTCCAAAGCAAAAACACAGCATCAATGGGACCAGACGGTGTCCCGGGCTGCGTCCTACATGAACTCCAAGAAGAGCTAAACCCAAACATAAAACTACTGTTCAATCTCAGCCTTACTACAGGATATGTGCCCAAAGAGTGGCGTATAGCAACAGTGGTCCCTCTCCATAAAGGTGGTGCCTCAACGGATCCTGGAAACTATCGCTCCATAAGCCTGACTAGCTTGGTCTGCAAAGCTATGGAAAGGATCATCATGGACCTTATAAATAAAGATATTGGGAACCTACAGACACTGGAGCCTACCCAGTTTGGCTTTGTTAAGGGCAGATCCTGCCTCTTAAACCTGGTTGATTTCTTTGAAACAGTCACCAAGGCCATTGACGAGGGGAAGGTGGTCCACACAGCCTACCTGGACCTCGCAAAAGCCTTCGATACAATACCCCACTCGGGCATTATAGATAAGCTCACCAGCTTAAATATAAACCCCTATGTCACTAGATGGATTGCAAACTGGCTCAAGGACAGAACCCACATGGTTAGAATTGCTGGAGCCATGTCAGACTCCAAACCAGTTACAAGTGGTGTCCCACAAGGCTCAGTCCTGGGACCTCTCTTGTTCGGTATATATTTCTCGGAGGTAGAGGCCAACACGGAAGGACTGTGGCTGACCAAGTTTGCAGATGACTTCATACTGGGTGCCATAATCGACTCTCCAGCCGACACAAGCATCCTCCAAAAGGGCCTCATAGAAACAGACAACTGGTGCCAGAGCCATGGCCTCAAGCTAAATGCCAAAAGTGTATAGTCATCCCTTTGGCAAAACAAAGTGCCCACAAATTACCACATAGGTGGTAATCCATTAAGTACAGAAGAAGTAATTAGGGACCTGGGGACCCAAGTTGATAGCAATCTCTCATTTGACAACCACGTGGCCAAAGTGGTTAGAAAAACATTTTATATAGCCCACCTAATAATGAAGGGATTCACATCTAGATCAGGGGAGGTCATCGTGCCTCTTTACTCATCCCTCATGAGGCCCATAATTGAGTACAATGCCCCTTTTGGGATGTGCCTTACCAGACACCTGCAGCAACTGGAAAGACCCCAAAAGTACCTCACCAAGAGGATCAAAGGGCTCAAACAGATGCCATATGCTGCCCGGTTAAAGAAACTCCAGCTCTACTCAGTGGCATACCGCCTGTTCAGAGGCGATCTGTGCCTGACGTATAAAGCCATGTCCAACCCGGAATTAATGGACATGCTGCACCTCAGAAAATCCAAATCCCATCGAGATACGCACTCAAGAGACTTGAACCTCAGCACTGAAATAAGTAGGACATGCTGGAGGGACAGATTCATAACCCAGAGGCTCCCTTCACTCTGGAATAAAATCCCAGTCCAGGTTAGGCAGAGTCCCTCATTGACTTTCTTCAAGAGGAATCTTGATGAGTGGATGGGAGATCGTAGGTTTACCCTGGGTATCACTTCTGTGTCACTGTTAGACAGAGGCACAGTATACTAACCTCAAAAAAGGGCATAGGAAAATAAATTTAAAATGGGTGGCGAAAGCCAAACACATTCTGGCTAGGCTTATAAATGCCCTAGGGCAGATAGCCTAGTATGAACCTATGAACCTATGAACAGGTGGACTATCCTCCCCTTGGGCCTGGCCTGGCCGCATTGTAGGAATATTTCTGGATTTTGAGGATTCTACACTGTTATTTTTTCCCATCCTGGCATCAGTGTGCCTACCAGGATTGGGGACTTTTTTATCCTGGGACTTGTGCACCCAGCTATCTTTTTTTGTTTTTGACTTACTTCTGTCCATGATATCTGCTATATAAATACAGTCTATATATATCAGTGTCGCCTTGGTGAGATTTTGTGAAAAACGGGGTCCACCTCACGAAGGTAGTCATCAAGACTTGAGCATGAATTCAACATCAGCACTACTACTCTCCTTTCCTTGCTGACTTTTCATCTCTCCAGTAGGACACCACGTATAATGGCAGAGCTTTGATTCAGTCCATGTAGGCCATGTTGTTTAGGCCTTGGATCCTTTTAGTAAGGTATTTCTGTGGGTGTTCATTGTTGCATGTGTCAGGATAGATACACATCAAAGGGGGCATTATACTCAGTGATATGAGGGCTGAGTAAAGGGGGAAAATGGCATCTTTGAATGTATACAATTTTAATACTTGTGGCCTTACAAACAAGCTTAATTAGCTACAACTGCTGGCCTTTTTAAATTCCTGCTCCATTGTTGTTATAGGTGGGGCTTGACAATGTGTGGGGTAAACCTCCCTGCATATTCTAAATTTGAGTACTTGTATACAGACTCTGTAGGTGGAGTGGGGTGTGTTATTTTTATAAATGAGCAATTTTAAGCTGATAGATTAATCAAGGAGCATGTTATAAAAATTATAGTCCATTATAGAACTCCAAAAGAAAATTCTGATCTGCAATTCTGAATTATTGAAATTCTGTAGACTCACATCAGAACAACTATAATATTGAATGGCTTCAACTATCCTAACAAATTGGATGTTGGGTAATTGCAAATCATGCATAGAAAACACATTTCTTGATCTCATGAGGTTAAATAACATATCACAACTGCGGCAGTTTCCTACCCAAAACTCTATTAATTTAGATCACCTCTTCACTAAATCACTTGGCCTTGTTGTTGCTCTCAGGGTATTGCTACTACTTGGGAATTCTAATCATATATCCATCTTCTAAAATTAAATTACATTTTACAATTTCAAAAAAGAGGGATGCTGTAAAAGCACAGCTGGTTGACACAGTGGATAGTGTTGTTGCCTCACAGCAACAGATTTATTGGTTCGATTCTCAGAAGGGGTGCCTTCTATGTGGAGTCTGCATGTCCTTCTGGTGGTTGTATGGGTTTCCTTCAGGTGTTCCGGTTTCCTTCCAGTTCCAAAAACAAGCAGTATGCAGATTGGACCCCAACCCCATGTCCAAAAATGGGGAAAGGGGTTGTGGATGGATGGATGGATGGATGAAAAAGTAGAGCAGCTATTGCTAACACTGGTTGAATGGATATTTGCAACACAGTTCAGAGTCAGGAACAGTTTGAGTCTGTTTGTGTTAAAGTCCAGACTGGATGTACCATTACAAAATAAGTGGGCATTAAACATCACTTCTCCATGGTGGAAGGCAAGTTAAACTGGTAGAGTGATAAGCATAACTTTAAATTATACAATAACTATAAGACTCGAGCTGCAAAATTGGTCTAAAAAGGCAGCCTAAAAAATAAGAGAGAGTATTACAGCTACCAAATACAAATATGAAGAACATCTAGTGCATTTGCCGGCTAATGATTATGCAGCTACCAAAAAGGTAGTTACTTTTAATGTTGGAACCATAATTAAGAAGTGGGTTGGTGGTTAGCAGCCCTGTCAAAGTAACCCTGCTTCTAGTCCATGTTGGAACCACAATTAAGAAATGGGTTGGAAGTTAACAATCCTTTCAAAGTAACCCCACTTCGAGGCATCATCTTTGTAGGCTTTAGTACTAACTAAAAGGTAGTTACTCTTAATGTTGGAACCATAATTAAGAAGTGGGTTGGAAGTTAGCAGTCCTGTCAAAGTAACCCTGCTTCTAGTCCATGTTGGAACCATAATTAAGAAATGGGTTGGTAGTTAACAATCCTGTCAAAGTAACCCCGCTTCTAGGCATCATCTTTGTAGGCTTTAGTACTACTCAACACTTGAATTTTACATTTTATTACAGGATCACTTGAAAAATGATTCCAACAGCTCTCCCAGTATTAATACAGAGATGCCAAGTAACAGTATGGGACCTTGACATCTTTCCTGGACAAGTTCTCTATTTCTTGGCTTGGACTTTCATTCATCCCCTTTGTTGCTTAATATACTGTTGAAGCAAGGCTTTGTCCCAACAGCATGTAAAGTAACTATGAAGTGGGGAAATTACATTAGTACTGAGAACTATCATCCAATTAACTAGACATCCAATTTTAGCATTTTTTTCTAGAGATGCCTTCTTACTGTACCTGCATTATAGCCAACCTTGATACAGCAAAGGCTTTGAGAGCATTTGATACAATATGATTAGATTATTCGTATTTTAATTTCCTTAAGGGTCAGTCTATTCCAAGTACAGTGAATTAAATCTTGCTTGTTAGATACACATCAGAGAGGCAAAAGTTACTTCAGGTGTGAAATCAGTGTTACGACCAGTTTTGACCGCAAATTACTTAAAATGGGGCTAAAAGAGCAACTTCTGTCATTGGTTAAATAACTCTCCTTCAAAATACAAAATTTATATAATTTCTTGCAGAGAATTTTATTGGATTATGAGTTTATATCAGATTTAGAAATTGATTTAATATGCAAATTCATAAAAATAGTTTTATGTAATAACATTGTATGTCTGAAGGTGAGTTATTTAAACATTGCTTTGGAGTTGATATAGGTATTTATTCAGCCCTCATTTTTACTAATTTGGTACTTTCACTTTAGGGAAAAAAAAAAAAATATATATATATATATATATATATATATATATATATATATATATATATATATATATATATATATACCTACACACAAACTTATCTGAGATGCTTGTATGACATTTTTGTTACCTGATTGGTTAAGAAAAACTGCTGAAGTATTTTTTTCTCTTCCTTTACCCTACCACGGCTTACTTTGAGGTTTCCACATACCTCATCTGTTTCATCAGTTAATTTCTTCTTATGTTCATTACACTAGTAATCATTCTTCTAGAATTAGAAGATTTGTATTAAAAAGGCAGCTTGTTCATTGGTTCATAGAGAAGTACTAGGCTAGTTGCCCTAGTGGACAATTTAGGACTAACCAATTTCCCTGTACCTCTTGTTTGTGAGATAAACACCTTAACCATTATGCTAACTCCAAAAACTTTAGCACTTTCTAGATTGGGTTCAAATAAAGAAATATTTTTTTTACAAGAGGTGGATATACTTAAATGTTTTATAGAGAGTATGGTGTAATATTCTACAGTATTATGGCATTTCTTAAGTTATAATTAAGAGAGCTGAGGTATTTGTTCCCATTTTGGTGAAACCATTGCAAAAGGTTCAGCAGGATATAAGTGATCATGACACATTTTCTAACACGATGTATTGGATGTTTCAGTCAATGATGGTGCTGTTAAGGAAATTAGTAAACATTAGCAACTATTGAAAGTTGTAAATGAAATTAATGGTAAAGCAGGCAATGGCCTGAGATTTATTTTAAAAAAATAATATGAATATAGCAAAGAAGCTAGAAATGAACAACAAAATGTCCTCTTTTAGACTTATGAGAATGTTTAAATGTAAGACCTATAAACAATGCAAATTTATTGATGAAAGTAAATATCTAATTTTAAATTGTAATGGTCATAATTATTTATTCAGAAAGGGCATTGTGGTTGAGCGGCTTGCAGTGTTATCTTCTTGGCAATATTTATTATGTAATGCATCCTATATAGGAAAGGCTATGAAGCAACTATATCAGCATTTTACTAACATATTTATGCCATCAAGAAACAATATTCCGCTAAACCTTTATTTATATATAGTCAGTCCTGTCCAAGTTGAAACATGTTATTTTTATATTAGGAAAAAGATCAATCATTTAAGTAGAGGTCGCAATTAGGATAGATATATTTTATATTGTGAAATCGTTTAGTACAGAAAATTGCAGGCTGATGAATTTCCAGGTTTGAATAATATAATTTCTATTCAGTGTGTTTTGCAAAACATACATAACAAGATTTAAAAAATGTAATTCTTATTTTGTGTTTTTTTCATTGTATGTATTATAATTTGATTGAGATGACATCTGATGTTATAAGCTTGAAAGCATTCAGTCTCAAATAAATTGTCTTTGAAAGTGACCTCTCACTTTTGTGACATGGCAAAGGAATTTTGTATCTTGTTGTGGGCCTGAGAGACTGGCAAATGAAGGATATTCTGTGCGGAAGAGATGGGCTTTTTGAGGACATGTGCCCGTTTTCCACAGTGTATAGACAGTCTGTATGTTCAGCCCAGAGGAGAATCCACCCAGATGTCTGCAACTGTATGGCTGAGTTAATGAGAAAGCCCATCCTCTTGTAGTTCAGTTTTCATGGCCAGCCTTTTGTGCATTTCTATTAACCACAAAGGGATGGTCTCCAAGGTCCCAATGCATGAGTTCAGCTGCTGGTGCACTGTAGATGCAACAAGCTGCCATAATTGTGGCTGGTGATCAAGATGAACTTCTTGAGCCACTTTCAGATCAGCCTCTGCTTTACTTCTGAGACCTGGAGGCCACCAGTGAGCTAAACAGATCACCTTCATAAGGCTGACCTTTGTCTCCCTGCTGACACACAGACCTGGAGACTGCAGATTGGCTGATGCAGACCAAGTGGCCACTATTACCACCACCACTCCACATACTGCAGTGTGGATGACCATGCAAAAAGTGGAGACAAAAACAGAGAGGGAGAGAAAGAAAGGGGGACTACAGCAAATTAGCATTCGTATATGACAACTTGGATTTCAGTTTTACATTATAAACATTTACATTCCTTACATACCATGCCATCTAGACACACTGTGTCAGATATCCTTAAACAGGACTTTCTCTTGAATTTGATCTCCTTAGTCACTGATAAACCCTAAATATTATTCATACAATTTGCCCCTGTTAAGAAAAAGAAAAAAAAAAACCATCAAGACAGCAGACATAAAATACATTGCAAAAACCTATATTCAGTTTTTGTTGTTTGTCTTTTGGCTTTTCCCAGTTAGGGGTTGCCACAGCGGAACTCCGGTCCGCTAATGATTGGCAGTAGATTTTCACGAATGCCGAGGTGCCAGCTTGACGTCCAACCTTCAATGAAGGCACACCCATTTACGCATGTCTTTCGAACGCCACCCAACCATGGGGAGGACATGCAGACTCCACACAGAAGGCACTCCCAGCAGTACTTACTATAAAATGCTGCTATTCCTCTTTCCTTAAAACATGCCTCACACTGGCATAACTGGTCAGGGTGGTGCATCTATATGTCACTAAGCTGATGTCTATACTGGTTGCCACAGCTGGCAATACCAGTGGTGTCACTCAATGACCTGTCAAGCTGGTGCCAGGCATCAATTTTATATAAAGGGCCATCATAATGACCAAGAAGGCACTCCTCATAGTCACTGTGCAGAATATTGAAGAATTTGTCTCATAGCTCTGCCAGGCAGGAGTCTTGCTGGACCCAGCACCTTAAGAGGCCATGTCCACTCAGGCTAGAATGAGGATTAAAATGGTAACCCCATCTGTGCATTGCCACATGTTATGGACACAGCATGCACATTGCTGGGCAGTATGGGTTCACTATGAAAAGTGCCACTTGACTTGTGCAGACAGTTGGTACAGTGGGCTTTGCAGTGTCTATACACAGGCACTGTATGCATAATATCCCCTAATATGGAAATGTACAGGGGAGAACATAACAATGACCGCAGCTCATAGCACAATACATTATGGCAATGATTTAGAAGTGATAACTCCAAATTATTTCATCACAATCATTATACTACGAAGCCTTTTGAAGTATGACAAAAAGTGAGGTCACCATGTTGTAGGAGACTGTGTTAAAGCAAGAAATTCAGAAATAGCAATTCAGGTAAGAAAAGGTTGCACTGAAGTTGCCGCCCCTATAGTGCCTTTTTTAAGCAAGGGTCAAATGACAAATTCACCACCATAACAGGAACAGGCAAGCAAAAACTGAGGGTAATGATACTCAATGTTAGAAGTCTAAATCTCTAAATGCACTCACTCAAGGCGCTCCTTAAAATGGAGAACATTGATATCTGTGCAGTGACTGAGACCTGGTTCAAGGCTCCAGAGAGCACCCCTGCACTACCAGGCTATAACTCATACCACATTTTTTGGCCATATAACCTGGACCGGAACACCAAAGGCGGAGGTGTGTCCATATTCATTAAGGATATCCACACTTCCAGGCTAGTTGCTCAGCATAATGTATGCAAGGTTATCCAAGTGCAATTAACTCTGGGCAAAACTGCAATCCAAATTGTAGCTTGCTACAGATCCCCCTAGATTCCCACTCCTCTTTTCTTGATGTACTGGAAAATATTAGGGTTCAGCCAAACACCCTAATAATGCGCGATTTCACCTACCCCACCATTAACTGCAAAAACTACTCATGCACCAGCTCCTTCACACAACGCTTCTTGGAATTCATAAACTCCAATGCCCTGGATCAACTTATCCACACCCTCACCAGGGGCAACAATATCCTAGACCTAGTCATTACCAACATGAGTGACTGGTCATAAGCTAATCACCCTTCATATCCACATCCTGCCCCCACCCCACATTAAGGAAACCATGGTAAAAATTTTCTCCAAAGCCAACTTCATGCTTCTTAAGACACAAGTGGTGATCTTCATGACACCCATGTAGATGGACAATACAGTTATGACTGCTGAATCCTACACAAATGCACTCTATAAGCACTTACACGAGTGCGTGGATCGTGCTATCCCAAACAGAACCAAGATGCTATCCTCCAAAAAAAGGAAGCCATTCTGGTGGTTCTCTGCCATAAACAAACTGTACAACAGAAGGAATAAATTGTTGCAAAAGAGAGTAAAATCCCATGAGTGGAGGAGCTCCCTGGTCAACCTCAGTAAGAAGCTGAGATCCCTTATAAGATCCTCCAAAGCTAGCTACGAAAACAAAATCACCACTGATTCTAAAGACAACCACAAAGAATTCTATAGCTATGTCAAGAATCTCAATGGCAACACCCAGATCTGCTCTGAGTTACAGCACAGCGGCACAAAAATTACAGAACCTACTGATATTGCCAACATCCTGGCAGATAGGTTCAGTGCTAACTTTACCCTCTCACCCCCAAAAGGGCCCATATCTATATAGGAAGAATGTAGAGTCCCTGTAATCACAACTACACAGGGAAAAGCTGCACTCTAACTTCAGAATGAACTGTCTCCCCACCTAAGCACCATGTTCAATCATAGCCTCACATCAGGCTTTGTGCCACTGAATGGCATACAGCAACAGTTATCCCACTCCACAAAGGGGGAGCCACCACTGATCCCGGGAACTATCACCCTATTAGCCTGATGAGCCTGGTCTGCAAGGCCATGGAACATATCATCATGGAACTCCTAAACAAAGACATTGGTAACCTCCAAACTCTGGATCCCACCTAGTTCGGGTTTGTGAAAAGCAGATCATGCCTTCTGAACCTGATCGACTTCTTGGAGGCAGTCACCAAAGCCGTAGATGAGGGTAAGGTGGTTCACACAGCCTATCTTAACCTCGCCAAGGTTTTCAGCACCATCCCCCATTCTGGAATTATAGCTAAACTCACTAAACTAGGTATAAATCCCTACATCACAAGATGGGTTGCCAACTGGCTCACTGACAGAACCCACACTGCACACTCCAAATCTGACTTCAAACTAGTGACAAGTGGAGTACCACAGGGTTCAGTCCTGGGACCTCTCCTGTTTGGTATCTACTTCTCTGAAGTACAGGCTAACACAGAAGGCCTATGGCTAATGAAGTTCGCAGATGACTGCAAACTAGGAACCATAGTCGAGTCCCCAAATGATGTGGAAATCCTATATAAGGGCCTTGCTGAGACAGATGCCTGGTGTCAGAGCCATGACCTCAAGCTCAATGCCAAAAAGTGCATTGTCATCCCCTATGGTAAAAACGCTGTACCCATAAACAACTACACAGACAGCAGTCTACTTAACACCGAATGTGTGATAAGGGACCTTGAGACCCAGGTGGACAGTAGTCTCTCCTTTGATAGTCACATCGCCACAGTAGTCAGGAAGTCCTTCTACATGGCACACCTCATCATAAAAGGATTCTCATCCAGGAAAAAAAAGGTCATTGTTCCCCACTACTTGACAGTCATTAGACCCATTATAGAGTACAATGCCCCTTTTGGAATGTACCTCACAAGACATCTGCAGCAGCTGGAAAGGCCACAGAAGTACCTCACAAAGAGGATTACTGGCCTCAAACAGATGCCCTACACTTACCATCTCAAAAAACTCCAGCATTACTCTGTAGCATATTGCCTACCCCACAGTGATCTCTGCCTAACATATAAAGCTATGTCAAACCCAGAGCTGTTGGACATGTTACACCTAAAGAAATTCCAATCCCTTCGAGCTACATGGTCTAGGGACCTAAACCTTCTCACCACAATAAACAGAACGTGCTGGAGGGATAGATTCCTGTCCCAGAGACTTCCCATACTCTGGAACAGGCTATCCATTTATGTCAAGCAAAGTTCTTCATTAGCACTCTTCAAGAAAAATCTTGATGAGTGGATGGGAAATAGAAAATACACCCCGGGGATCACTTCTGTGTCTCTGCTCAACAGTGACATAGGAAAATAACTTTCTTGGGTGACGTAAGCCAGAGAACCTTGTTGGCTAGGCTTACTTAGACCCTCAAGCCGATAGCCTAGTACCTACCTATGAACCTATGAAGTACAAGCACATTGAAAGAAGATTGAGCAACTGCAGTAACACCACTTGGGGTACATGGAAGCAATATGAACAGATACTAAACAGTAGGTTAGCTGAAGTAACACATCACAACAGCAAAATAAATTGATGTCCAATTGATGGAAACCACAGTGACAGACAATAGAGCACAAGGGTATGAAACATTCCCGTCTAACTGTGGGAGGGTACATCATAGGATATGTACAAAGACTCCAAATCATTATAGAGAGGAAATAATCTTCCCATACATAGGTCATGGCATGACCATGTGCAGAAGAAGGAGTGAAGAGGCACCAGATGTGCATAGCATAACAGGACAGAAGTGTGGTCTTGCAAGAAGGTGGGCAGTAGTAACATGCTCATTGCTGCTGCTAGTATGGTGCGGGATAGGAATGGTCATAATTTTAATATTAGCTGACAGGTATGTTTCCACAAAATGGAAGAAGGTGGACTTTACTTGAGACACAGGGGTCTACTAGAGACAGTTGTGCTCATACACACACACACACACACACACACACACACACACACACACACACACACACACACACACACACACACACACACAAGTGCGCATGTCTCATCCTGGGCCTGAGAGAATGGCAAAGGCTGGAAAAAATCATTACATAAGAGACAGATGTTACTGCAGTCTCTATAAAGAGATGCATACATATCCTAAAAAAAGTAACCTAGATATGGCATGTTGGGACCAGGTGTGACAGGGAGTACTGCAGTTTCAGTGCTGTAAGCAGACATAATAGTACACAAGTACAAGTGTGTTATATTCCACTGATATTATACAGTAAGCCAAGAAAAAATGTGCAGGGACAGGTCCACCATAGGAAGTAGACCACTGACGCAGAACACGTGCAGAATCCTTGCTACTTAAGATACAATGGGAATCAGCATTGCGACTTGGGCACATTTTGAAATCAAAATAAACCAAACTCTCCTAGTCCTACTAAGTACAAGCTTGTGCCAAAAACTAATTAGTATGATGCACTAATAGCTGTACATGTGGTTATAACAGCAGACAAGTTTAATTTGCAGGACATTGTCTTGTCTTTTGGCTTTTCCCATTTAGGGGTTGCCACAGCGCAACTCCGGTCCGCTAATGATTGGCAGGGATTTATATGGTGCTGAGCTGCCAGCCCGATGCCCAACCTTCAAAGAAGGCACACCCATTCATGCACCTACCTGCATGTCCTAGAAATGGACACAATTTCCGCACACATTTGCCAGGCTGGAAGATAAATGGCAGTTTCAACTCTAAAGGAGCCAGTACTTGCTACAGATCAGTTAGAAGATGCTCATAATGTAGCATGCATATAATGAACCAAATGGAGCCCATAGGTGAGAAAAAAAGAAGTTACAAAACACCGAAAGAGGTAGCTTTCTGGCCTTATATGTATCTGAGGGAATGTATAACATGCTGCGAATTCCAGTTCATATTCCCAGGAATAGGAATTGCAATGCTCTGTTCTAACATCCAGCCTGATTGGATTGACTCAGTAGCTGTCTTCCAGCGGCAGTAAACATTTGGTAATAGTGAATAGTAATTTCACATAGTGGACTGAGTGCTTACCTCCCCTAATATTTCTACAGAATTAACAGCTTTGGTTTAAATCAACCACATTTACTTACTGAGAGCTATGCATGAGGATACAATGTGACAAAAAAACATATTTCAGCAGTCAGGTAATAGGGTATGGATACGTTTTGGAATTTGGAAGAAACTACATGTGTCCATTCACTCAGAATCTGCTGGTCAAGTACAGTAAGCAAACAAAATGGTACTCTCTCTCTCATATAAAATCTCAGCTTCTCAGAAAAAGACTAGGATGTTAAGTTTCCACTGGTATTACTGGCCATCTGTGCTACTCCCAATAAATCTACAGGTGTGTCACCCTTTAAAATGATGGCTGGAAGGAGAATGGTTTTACCTTTATATCTTCTGTACACCACAGAATGTAACTCTGGACATGCCACTACTGACTATGAATATGTAACTCATTTAAGACAAAAGAAAATTTTCATTCGCCCAGAATAATAGAGGAAGTAAAGGAAGAGGTGTCCATGGTGGAGTATACCCTACCAACTAGTGGGAGGTGAAAACAGTCCTCAGAATACTCTCAGAATAATATGGAACATAGTGTGCATACCTGCAATATTTATTATAATAAAGGTGAGCCCAGAGAGTACTGTTTAGGTATGAATATATTCCGTTTTAACCATAGCATTGAAAACACCAGAACAAAGCTATTACTTTCATAGGTTCATAGATTAGTACTAAGCTAACTGCCCTTGCAAGCCATTTTAAGTCTAGCCAATTGTCACTTGTGAGACTCAAACCCTGCACCTTGTGTTTGTAAGGCAAATGCCTTAACCATTAGGCCACCCTCCCAACAAAGCAAAATCAAGTTGGGAATGGCATTTCTTGACAAAAGTCAAAATCTCATCTGTGCCATATGAATTTGAAAAAAATTATCAATGAAACCTCATTTAAATGAATTCAAAGTAAGCATTTGCCAATCTTCTATGAACAGAAAAGAGTTGCACCTACACCTGAAGATGAATAAAAAAGCATGGAGAATACAAAACCAAACGTTCAGCAGCCATGTACTGATGTAGTATAATAAAGTGGCATGTCCCACGGGTTAGAAAGCAGCTCCCTTCCTTTCCTGATTCTTTTGTTTTTAATTTTGATGCACATAGCTAGACATCTACATTTAAAATTGGGGATACTTTGTTCATAGAAAGTATTATTGCTGTCAGTATTATTATTACTTTAGTATTACTCATTACTGACTGCATTTTTTCCCTTCATGTATGGCTGTTCATTAAACTTGATAATCTTCTTATATAGTATGTTCTGTAATATGTAACAGTACTCCTAGGAACATGGGAATATAGGAACATACTAGGCAAGTGATGACAGGGACCATAAGATGCCTAGTCATATACCACTTTAAGAAGACCCTTTTCAAGCACTTAGTGCTCACCTCCCAAATCGACCAGGGCAGTGCATGATAACCCTGGTCTAAGTCTGACCACCCATCCAGTAAGACTACACTTAAAGTAGCCAAAGTAGCATTTTATTTGACCTGTAATGGTAACTTATTCCATCGGCTAGGAGTACATTGAGTTCAGAACCTCTCTCTCCAGTGAGTTTTGTTTAGTTGTTGGTGTAGATTTAAGTTCATAGCACAGGTGTTTGTAGAGCCATTGGTTTTGCAAAGAAATAGCGTGTCAAACTGGACTGGGTCTTTCATGGGTAAAAATGTGGCACACAGGTCACCTTGCAACAACTTATAAGCTACTGAGTATAAAGAGAATTATGCTAATCTATTGAGATAAGTGATGGATTTAAGACTTTTAATTGTCTTGGTTAGAAATCTTGGGGCCTTTCCGGTTGAGCGATATGCTTACATTCGTACATGCTAAAGGGGGCACTGTATTCAATGATGGGCCTGATAAGAAAAGAATACAGTTGTAGGATGACTTCTTTGGATCTTGAAGATATTCCCTTAGAAATTAACTGTGCCAGATGGAAGGATTTCCTGACTGTGGTGGAAATATGATGACTGAATGAGAGAAAGCTATTCACATAAGTACCTAGGTCTCTTATGATCCTATCTGTCTGAAGAGGAATACCATGTATAACTTTTGAGGTGGAAACAACCTCTCTGCCAAACACTACTATGTTTCACTTTTCATTATGTTTTACTGTTTTTGATACACCATATATGTGCATATTCCAGCCCTTGCTGGAGCTGATGTTCTTCATACCACATTGCTGCAGTCCTAACACTTGGGGTAGTCCGCTGTCCCAGTCGGCCCGAATACCAAAGTATAAGGCTGACGTCGGTCAAGGCGCATTAGTCTGACGTCAGGACGTCAGGGTACAAATGCGCATGACCGACGTCATTTCCTCAGTCTTTTTTGCCGCATGGTCCGATGCAGAAGCAGTTTTGCAAGTGCAGGTTGGCGTTCTGAGATTTTCCGAAGTCGGAGTTTCAGACCGAATCCAAGTTGGCTAAGTACCCCGTTGGGGAATATTTTGTTTTTTTCTTGCCTCAGTATTTTACCGGATGTCAGAAAAAGTGAATAACTGTATTTCTTGTGGGAAACAGATACCTCATAGGGATTACCATACCTTGTGTATACCTTGCTTAGGGCCTGAGCACGACGTTGTTGGCTGTCGCTCTTGTGCTAGATTTAACAAACGCACTATAAAGAGAAGATTAGATTGTGCCAGGTTAGTTTTTGGGAAGCGGTGTAATTATAAAATGCCGTCGGATGCTTCGGCCGCTTCCAAAAAGCGCAAGGACAAAACAGCAAAGCCTAGGCTGGAAGAACCGTCCGTACCAGACGTCGGTTCTTTAGAGGGCTCGGTGGAGCCAGGGGTTCAGCCAGAAATTTCTTTGGAATCCCAGGGAGAGACTTTATTACTGCAAGATGTGACCTCTCAGGAGGTAGGCCAGGCGGAAGGGGCTTCTCAGGTAGCTGTTCTTCCCTCCCTTCCTAAGGTGGTTAGGCCCTCCCCTGCTGTTTCCAAGGCTTCTCCCAGGGGCAGGCCAGGTTTTTTCAGGAGTTACCCCTAGTTCTTCAGGGTCTGTACCTAAGAAGCATATGCTTAAGATGGCAGAAGATTTGATTACAATGATTAGAGGTTCTTTGCCCCCTCCTGATAAGAGGCCTAGGGTGGAACCTGAGCTTGGGAGTTTTGAGCAGTGTTCGGATGCTTCTGAGTCTTCGGCTGAAGACTTGCAGGAGTATTCCCTTACTCTGATTCTGATGTAGATGATTCTACTCCTTCTGCTTCTCCTCCTGAGGATTTTTCATTTTCAGAGACTCTTCATTCCATGAGGGAGCATTTTAAATGGGAAGGTCAGGATTTCTCTGATTCCAGGAAAAGGCTTAGGGAATTTTTGTTTCTTCCCAGCATAGGCCTTTAGCTATACCTCCTGTTTTAGATGTGGTGGAGGATGTTTTGCAGAGGCTTCTCTGAACCCTGACTCTTTGCCTCCTGCTCCAGTTAAACCGGATAGATATTATAGGGTGCCTGAAGCTCATAAGTATCTTTTTAAGAGTCCTAGGGCAGACCCAGAAACTGTTTCACAGGGGCCTAAAGGTGTTAAGGCTTCTGTTGTTAAAAATCCTGTTCCTCCAGATAAAGAGGCAAGGGCTTTGGATAGATGGGGAAAGAAAGTGTATACTTCTTCCACTTTGGCCATGAGAGCTTTAAATTGCTAGTTTCACATGTTGAAATACCAAAATTATCTCCTTTCTCAATTAAAGTCTAAGGTGGATGCTTTGGCGGAAGGTATTGAGTGTAAAGAGTTGCAGGATTTAGTTCATGTTTCTGAACAGGTGGGTAAGCATTCTTTGCAATGTGGTTTTGATGCTGTGCAGGCCTCTTCGAGGGTGGCTGCCACTGGTTCGGTTCTTTGCAGACATGCCTGGTTGAGGGATCAGAATTTAGCTGAGCATGTGAAAACAAGGATTTTAGATGCTCCTTTACAATCTGATGTGTTGTTTGGTTCGCCTGTGGAAGCAGTTCTAAAGAAAATGGAAGACAAGGCTAAGTCTATGCAGACTGTTAAAGATTTTTTGCAGGTTCAGCCTCCGAAGTTTAGTAGAAATTGGCCTACCAAGGGGTGGACATATCCTGCTTATGATTCCCAGTCTAGGGGTAGGTCTAGACGTGGTAGAGGCAGAGCTCAAGGTTCTTTTAGGCCTAGAACAGGGAGTTCACCTGCTCAGTCTTCTGGTGAGGGCAGGGGTCAGTCCTTTTGTAAACAGACCCAATGACCTGCCTTTTCAGCTGCCAGAATCTTCTCGTCTGGCAGCACCTTTGGGAGGAAGGTTGGCACTTTTCAAAGAAAACTGGAGTTTAATTACCCGAGACAGATGGGTATTGGATATCATTCACCACGGTTACAGGTTTTATTTCCATACCTTGCCTCCTTTCAAAGGCATGCCAGACATTCCTCCTCAACAAAGGAAAGAGGCTCACAAGCAAATTTCTCTGTTGCTCCAAATAGGGGCCATTCAGCCGGTTCCTGTGCCAGAAAAGGGCCTAGGATTTTATTCTCGCCTGTTCCTAGTACCAAAAAAGGGGAACACGTGGAGACCAATTTTGGATCTGTCTATCCTCAACACTTATCTGGACATTCCCAAGTTCAAAATGTTGACGTTGCAACAGCTTTTACCTCTGCTGGGCAAAGATCACTGGATGGTAACTTTGGATCTCAAGGAAGCTTACCTTCATGTTCCTATCAGACTAATTTGCAAGAAGTATCTGCGTTTTCGAGCTGGGAATTCTCATTATCAGTTCTCTGCATTGCCCTTTGGCTTATCTACTACGCCCAGAGTATTCACAAAGGTTCTGGCTCCAGTGATAGCTTTCTTTAGGCTAAAAGGAATACAAATCTATCCTTATTTGGACGATTGCCTGATTCTGGCTCAAGGAAGGGACGTGCTTCTTCAGCATTTGGAATATGTGATAGCAGTGCTAAGATGCCTAGGGTATTCTGTGAACGAAATAAAGTCCAGTCTAGTACCCTCTCAAGACATGTGCTTTCTGGGTGTGAGACTGAATACAGCAACCCAGATGGCCTTTTAACCCCGGACAAACAAAAGAATCTTTCTCTCTACTTCCATCAACTATCTCATCAGTCCGGGCTGACTGCAAGGACAGTCCTTCAAGCCTTAGGGTTCATGGCATCTTGTATTCTGGTACTTCCCAATGCCAAACTGCATATGAGGAAGCTACAATGGTATCTCAAAATGTATGGACACAGCACTGCCAGGATTTGGACACTGTCATTCAAATAATACCTTGCATTCAAAAGGAATTTTTGTGGTGGGCTCAGGAATGTCACCTAAACAAGGGACTCTCTGTGACCCGGCCAGAGGCGAGTCAGATTCTAACGACAGATGCCTCAGACACAGCTTGGGGAGCTCATCTGAATGGAAAGTGGATACAAGACAAGTGGCCTGCCAGACTGCAGCATCTACATATCAACATGAAGGAGATGTTAGCAGTCCAGTTTGCATTACTGGCTTTCAAGGATTTACTTCTTCCAGGGCAGGTGTTGATTCTAACAGACAACACAACTGTCATGTGGTACATCAACAAACAAGGGGAACACATTCTTATCCTCTATACAGGCAAGCAATGATTTTGTGGGAGACTGCTAAGCTTGCAACTGAATCTTCAAGCAAGGTTTCTGCCAGGAGCACAGAACTCCTTAGCAGATGTGTTAAGCAGGCAAATCATGGATCCCCACGAGTGGAAACTGGATCTTCATGTATTTCAAACATTGACAGTGTCATGGGGAACTCCAGACATAGATCTGTTCGCTTCTCCACTAAACCACCAGCTGCCAAAGTTTTGCACGAAAAGGTTTCATCACACAGCCTGGAAAGTGGATGCTCTTTCTTTCAGTTGGAAAAATCTTCATGTGTATGCCTTTCCACCTCTGCCTCTCCTCCCAAAGGTACTCCTAAAGGTCAGACAAGACAAGCCAAGGATGATTTTAATAGCTCCAGATTGGCCTCGGCAGCACTGGTACCCATTGCTGAGGAGTCTGGTAAGGAAGCCTCCATGGCCCTTACCTTTGATTCCGCACCTATTGTCTCAGAAGGACGGGCATCTACTCAATGTCAAGCTTCACTCTCTTCATCTGACAGCCTGGCATATTCTGTTTTGAACCATAGCAGGTCTCAGCTTCCTCAACAAGTTTTGAATGTGATTATGGAAGCCAGAAGACCTAGTACAAGGAAAGTGTACGCAGGAAAATGGAAGAGATTTTTATTTTGGTGTGCAGCAAAGGATTTGGATGTTTCTGAGCCAAATTTGAGTGTGGCTCTTCAATATCTTACTGAGTTATTGGACAAAGGTTTGTCTTTCTCTTCCATTAAGATTCATGCTGCAGCAATTTCAGCTCACTATGATTGTGACCCACCATTGTTTTCTCATCCTTTGTTCAAGCAATTTCTTAGAGGGGCAAAGAATATAAGACCCCCAATGAGCTCCTACTCCTGCTTGGGACCTCAATTTTGTGTTGGAGAAACTTACTCTACAACCTTTTGAGCCTGTGGCTACTGCTGAGTTGAAATACTTGTCATGGAAGACTGCTTTTTTGTTGGCCATTACTTCTGCAAGAAGGGTTTCTGAATTGCAGGCCCTTATGGCGGTTGAGCCTTTTTTGATTTTCCATAAGGATAGGGTATCATTACGTACTAATCCTTCCTTTATGCCTAAGGTGGTTTCTAGTGTGGCTTTAAACCAAACTATTCATTTGCCTACTTTTTATGCAGATCCCCAAAATAAGGGGGAAAAGATTTTGCACACTTTAGATGTACACAGGCAGTTGTGTTATTATTTAAGCAGGACTAAGGATTTTAGGCAGCCTCAGCAGTTGTTTGTTTCTTTTGCTTTGAGTTCTCAGGGCAAGCCTGTGTCAAAACAAACTATTTCTAAGTGGATTGGGTTTTGCATTGCATTTTGTTATTCCCATCATGGCAAGGAGATTCCAGCTGGGATTAGGCCTCATTCCACTAGGGCTACTGCCACTTCAACAGCATTTATAAGGGGGGTGGCAACTAAGGATATTTTGGAGGCAGCTACTTGGAGTTCAGTGCATACTTTCTCTAAGCATTACCACCTTCCTCTCTACTCTAAATCTAGGGCTGGTTTTGCCACAGCTATTTTGCAGGGCATGTTGACAGCTCCTGCTTCTTTATGATTTGCCAGCCTCCCTTACCTCTGCTTTGGGATTCTACCCAAGTGTTAGGACTGCAGCAATGTGGTATGAAGAACATAGTACAGTTTTGTACCTACCATAAATGTAGATGTTCGAAGATCCACATTGCTGCAGTCCAATTTACCCTCCCTCCTTCCCCTCTGTGTTTAGGGGTGGTTGTGTGGGTGGGATTGTACGTTCTGATTTTGTATATATATATTGTACATATATTTGGTACAGGGGTGTTTGGTGTGTTGTTGCTTTTTGGTTTGGCCTTATCCTTTTAGGGTCTTCTGACATCTGGGGCAAGAAAAGACTGAGGAAATGACGTCGGTCATGCGCATTTGTACCCTGATGTCCTGACGTCAGACTAATGTG
The DNA here is from genome assembly GCF_019279795.1 of Protopterus annectens. Taxonomy (NCBI): domain Eukaryota; kingdom Metazoa; phylum Chordata; order Ceratodontiformes; family Protopteridae; genus Protopterus; species Protopterus annectens. The sequence goes on from NC_056725.1 coordinate 71,517,230, forward strand.
CCTTGACCGACGTCAGCCTTATACTTTGGTATTCGGGCCGACTGGGACAGCGGACTACCCCAAGTGTAAGGACTGCAGCAATGTGGATCTTCGAACATCTACATTTATGGTAGGTACAAAACTGTACTTTTTGTATCAGTGGATGAGCAGATAAAAGTGCTCATTAAACAGTGATCAGAAAACTTGGTCAACCACACTTCTGGGATATAGGTTTGGATGTCTACAAAATAAATGCCAAACAGGAGATAGACAAAATCCTTGTGACACCCCACTAGTTACACATTTACATTCATGCTGAGAGGAAACCAGTAACTTTCATAACATGGAGTCTTATGGATAGCCAGTTTATAATCTAGGCATCAATGTAGGGGTTTACATTAAGCTTATTTAATTTTTCAATAATAGCAGCATGGGGATTGCATCAAAAGCCTTGGCCAGGTCAAGATAAGCATTGTGTACAAAATGACCACTGTTCGCAGTTACTATAATCTTTTCAAAGAAGCTTACTAGATTCAGAAGAACCGGACCAGTCCTTCACAAAACCAAACTGACTGGGATCTAGATCTGTCAAGCTACCCATGTCTACATAAAGAAGTTCTGCCATGATGCATTCTCTGGTTTTGCATACATGTCTGATGAGCCTGATAGGCCTATAATTACCCAGGTCTGTAGAGGGGCTGCCTTTAAGTAAGGGAGTCACAGTGGATGTTCTCCAGGTATCCGGTATCAAACCTGGAGATAGGCAGAAGCTGAATATTTTAAGTAAAGGCTCAGATAGTGCATAGTCTGCACTGATGAGAATGCATCCTGGTATGATATCCAGTCCCATTAAAGTATTATTTTTAGAATTTGACAAGGTGATTACGGGAAAAGCTAAATTCTCAGGGATTTAGGGATCAACAGTGGGGATAGGAGGGGTAAGATTAGCACTAAATCTGTCCGCTAATATAGGGGTTATATGATTGGGGTCATAATGCATGATATTACTTTGGATGAGCTTAGTACAGTGTTGGACATTATGCCTTAATTTTCTGACATAACTGAAGAAAGATGTGTAGCTTTCTTTGGAATCTGTTGCAGCCTTAAGTTCATAGTGAATAAACTGGTGTTTTGTTAGTAAGTTTCATGACCGTTTGGTTGTTTTCATTTATTTTTTTTAAACGGTTGTTTTATATATTTAAGTTCATAGTGTATTTAACCTTTTCTATTTTTTTAAGTTCTTACATTTTTCAGTGTAGTCTTGAAGTAGGGAGATGGGGATTCTTATAACTTTTCATTATAAACCTTCCTTGTTTATTAATACAGGAGTTCCATAAGATGTGGTTTAATCCTGAATTTACAGTTATATTCAGGGTGGTGGGTACTGACTTTTCTATACAACTGTTCTGGTGCAGGAAAAAGTCAGACATATCTGCAGCATCTCTTTCAATTGGATCCATCTGCAAGGGGTTTGTTGGGAAATTTGCATAGGCCTTCTACAAGCTGAAGTAGGTTTGCCTTGGAGAAGTCCTTAAAGCTGATCTCATTGGTGGTGGGGGTGGTATCACTAGGCCTGACACAGAAGATGACTGACTTGTGATTAGACTTATCCAAGGATGAGGAAATGCAAGGTGAGGTGTGATCAAGGGACTAGGTTGGTAATGACCAGGTGGAGGATATTAGAACTTCTAGTGGGTAGTTTTACAATTTACTTCAGTGCATTGCTATTAATGAAATCAAAGAAATTCATAACTATTTTTAGAGGTGTAAGTGTGTCAATCAGTACTAGACCAATTGAAATGCCCTAGTAAGAATGTATTTGGTTTGATATTCAGTGCCTCGATGGTATTGAGGTAAGTTCTTTGACCCTCAGAAGGCATAGTTGGGGATGTGTAGCTAGCAATGCAGTAATAGTTGGATTTGTTAGGGGTGATTTCGATTTCAACAAGTTCCAAGTTTTAAGGTTGTGGGTAATTTAATATTATACAATGACTGGCCATTAACATTCAAAAATGAGCATGCTGATTGGTCAGCCCAACCGGCATGCCCATTGTAAATCGAGCATATACCAATGGCAAAAAGTCCGGTCACCTGGACTTTCTTCTATTAATATATGCTACAGGAACTTTACTTTTTTTAAATAAACTTTCAAAAACTAGAGACTGCAAAAGAACGAGACAGATGAGACAGTGAAAAATACAAGGATAATCAGGTACGTTATGCAAAACTAGAGAAATGTACCTGATTATCCTTATATTTTCTCTGTCCCATCTCTCCCATACGTTGAAAGTCTCCCGATTTCATTTTTTTTTTAATTAAAAGCAAAAAAAAGCAATGGAGATCTTCCTTTCTCCATTGGTTCCTTTACACAGCACTGATGTACTGCATAAGTGTGGGAACAAAATTTCCATACACATGAGCAGTACATCAAGAAAGTCCCAGGATGCCAGAGAAAAATGAGGAAGAGCAGCTCAGTGCTATTATACAGGACATTATTTAAGAAAAGTAAGCAAGTTTGTTTTTAAATAATGTCATTGTATAATAGCAATAACCCATGGCTGGGTGTGGGTAATGCTGATTTACCAATGGTTGACTTTATTTGGTCACACTGGCTTCACCCTCATTGTCAAACCACATCAGCTGTGGGTAAATCCAGCATTACCCACACCCAGCCATGGGTTATTGCTATATGACATAATGGTGCTTCTAACAAATATAGATACTCTCCCACAGTTTCCTGAGATTTGTTGGTCCTAGCATTGAGTAGCACCACCTTGATGTTGTCCAAACTTGATTTTAAATGCTCTATGTAGGAATAACCAGTGGGTGAACTCTGCCTAAAAAAAAGGCACTATGGGGGTAGCAAAGGCTTTAGCCAGTATGCAGTAGCCCTGGTATGACAGGTTGTAACCACCCTTTGTGAAAAGGAAGTCTTATCTACCATATCATTCCATGCTGACATATATTGGATCCCCTTAGAATGACACCAACTACTTAGTCCATTTTTTAAGCCAATTATCTTGTCTGTTTTATCTAAGCAATAATTTTGGTAAAGGCAAGATATTACTCAAAACCAGTGTCTTTCCTGCATCTAAAACATTCATAACAAGTTCCATCATGTCTCTCTGCATGGCCCTCTGGATGGAGATCCTCCGGTCACTCACTCCTACATGGGCCGCAAATAGATTTTAGTCATATTTGTCTGGTTTAAGGGACAGTAGGGCCCTTGCAACATTAATGATTCTGGTAAAACAAATGATGCCAGGAGAGAGTTCCAACTATCCCAAAATGTATTGTTAGCACTTTTGTTCATTCACAATCCACAATGAACTTCATCAGACCAGGATGGATTTATGGATTTCATTTTTATTCCTGGTCTAAACCTTTATGTTTGCTTCCTTCCAGTAACCCCATCTGAAATGGAGAAGTATATTTACTGATATTCATTAAGTATTTTTAAACCTGGCCATCACTCCTGTAGCCACTTCTTTCTCTAATGTAGCATTAACAGTGAGTACTTACTGATGTCCACTTCTCTGCAGTTTAGACCTCTTGTCTAACTATTTCTTCTAAAATGGATGATGCCCCCCCCCCCGGTTGGGTGATTGTAGTTGCTTTCAGATTTGCTTATTTCACTATCCATGCCTTACCCTTTATCAGTTGGCTTAAATATTCCACTTATGCTTCTCAGGGTCCTCATTATCTGTTCATGAAGTTTCTCAAAGCTGTTACTGCAATTTCTCCTCTCTGAGCTAGCAGCACCATGTTAACTGTCTGAATACTGACATTCCTCAGCTAATGTGGTGGTTCTCATCTTTGTTCATCTCCCACTTCTCCACCTGCCATATTCTTCTTCCTTCCTTCCTTCCTTCAGCCTTATGAATTCCATAGTTGAACCCTAAGGGATTGTATGTCAGCCTTTCCACTGATATGTCCAAAATCTCCCTTACATTCTGTTCCTCAGCCTCATTCTCCTCAACTGTGCACCTTCTTCCACCCTGAATTTATGTCATTACCTTTGTCTCCTTTGCTCTCCCTGTCTTTCTTCTGTTCTCTGCATTTCATGGGTACTATTTATCATTTCCCATCTCCTGGTGTCTGTATTTCTGCATATTTACAGTGTTAACATCTCATTCTAAATCCTTGGTTACTGGGACTTGTGAACAGCAGGTCTGCCTTCAAGTCATCATACTATTTTCTCTTTTATTGATCTCCAGTACTTGTTTTTAAGGTTTACACAGTTAGTATGCACTAACCATGGAAAATCTTTTGTGTTCACTTTTCAGCTGAGCAAACACTACTGTTTAAGAATGTGATGGAATATGTAAGGATGATGGTATGGACAATGGGTGACCTGAATGCACATATGCCATGACTGAACAGGATATGAGGAATGCCTGTGTCTGCATGGGTGAATAAACAGGAATAAAGGAGAGGCTGGACTTCTATCTGGCTAACGGCTTGATGGTGGCCAACACATCGTTATCAGGAAAACAGCCAACATTCAACTCAGATAGAGTTCCTCCTAGTAAGGAAAGGGCACTAGGGTAGAATCAGCAATTGCAAAGCCATCCCCAGTGAAACAGTAATCCTACATCATAAACCACTGGTTGTATATATGGATTAAAATGCTTGATACAGTAAATTTAGCAGTCTTACTTCTTTCAATATGAGTATGGGGGGGGGGCATATGCACTGTCTTTTCTTATGATGCCTGCTAATGTTTGCAGTACTATTCATATGTCTGTTATACAAATAGTATGTTTAACTCATGTTCTAGGACATTTGAAAAAAGATACATTGCTGACTGTAGAGGAGATACTGAATGGGAGACTGGAAACAAACGTACCACAACATAATCACAGTGTGTGTACTTTGTTTCCTTACAGAATTCTTATGATAGCTGGTTCCAGTGCCATCCAGCCTTGCCAAAATATGTCTGAATGTTTTGAGGCCAACCTAATCCAGACCTTTAACCTCTTTGGTGGAAAGAGGAATCTATCAGTGCAAGCCATGCTGCAGCAAATGGAGGAAGCTATACTCTGGAATTCTAATGAGTACTGGCCTGCCTGGATGGTATGTATCTAACACACATTAATTAAGAAAAGTATAGATTATGGGACAAAAATATTAACAAGAGCTTGCATATTCAATTGATCTAATGCAATTATTGTGAGAATACTGTAGAAGTGCAAAATAACTGTAATCTACTGCAGGAATGCATGGCTTAGTAGAAAGAGCATTCACTAGATTGCTAGAATTAAGACTCATGCTTACTGCAGTATTTTAGAAGCTCCACTCAACTATTGCAATATTTTGAAATTTATACTGTCTTTTCTTTCATTACATCTCTTGAAGAAATAAGAAAAATATATTCATTTGTATTTGGTATCTGCTAGTCTGTATTAGATAGAATGAATGAAGAGTGCCTACCCATGGACAGTTCCAAAAAGCGATGACTTGTTGAGGTTACCCTCTCTCTGTCCTTCCACGGTAATCACTTGCATCAGAAAAAATGCAGTGTTTGATTTGCAAAAACCACCTTTAACTCTTGACAGCTCAGTACTGGTCTCATGTCATGAGACCTGTTACGAGCTTTCATATACATCTGTACATGGTAGATGCCTAGACATTGCCTTCTTTTGGAGCAGTCATATTCTTGCTTCAACAGCCTAGTATAAAGTTGCCTTAGCAATGAAACAAATATATATATATATATATATATATATATATATATATATATATATATATATATATATATATATATATATATATATAGTTTTTTTTTTTGTTTTGTTTCCTACAAGGTAAAGTTGTGTGACTTACACCCATTAATCGGGAATGAATCATTTATAATGTATACAGTGAAGTTGATTCAATTGATTATACAATGAAGTAATAATTGAAACCTCATTAACATTTGTTTAATAATTATATGTCTTAGCTGGGGGCTATAGCTGCACTTTAAAGATGTGATATCATCGAATCATAAACTCTTTCACATATAGTGTTCAAAAATGGCAAGATTGTACTTGACTACTTGAAAAAATAAGTTTACAACTGAAAATAAAAGCAAGAAAGTATGCACTGATGTGGATTACAATATAGGAAAATTAAGAAAAATATACAAGAAAATGTCTTCAAATCAGAACTCTTTAATATCAAGTGCCAGCTTTTCTCAAAACTAGAGTAACATCCAGAACTGTGCTGCTGCAATAATTCAGTTTTCCCACACATTTTTATTTTAAAATCATAAACACTTTCCTATGCTGAGAGTACTTCAAGGCACATTATATAATTAGGATTATTACTGTACAGGAAAAACAATTATTGAAACAAAAAAGAAAACAGAAAATCCTTCCTGGAAGTGGGGCATTGTTACATATTGACACACTGTCTCACTTTCCTCCATCTCACATATAACTGGGTTATGAGTAATTAATTTGTGGCATGTTATTATGTAAGATAAGTTCTACCTTTGCTTATAATAACCAAAGTCAGTGTATACTGAGCAGTCTCTAGTTTCTTCTACTAATGATTGTTCCAGCCAGAAAATGATACAATCTTCAGAACTGGTTTTGTCTTGCAGGTCAGGCCTGAAAGAAAAGCGTAATTCAACTAAGTGGACTAATGAGAAAAAAATAATCAAGAACAAAACAAAAGCTGCCAAGATGATTTAAGCTCACATCTTTTACAGAAGTCTGGTGAAATCCTTCATTATATTGTTGAATGAAAAGTGCTTACTTTGTGGATATACAAAAGATATGAGCTGACACAGATATCTGGAAGCAGATGCCACGTCAGAAGTAGACTAATGCCAAAATAAATGCCAAGCATCTGCCAAAAAAAAGCCTTTTAAAAAAACTAGGTCATAATTCTTCTACAAATAGGGCACAGACCACTACCAACAGAAGAAGCACAAGAAGGACCCAGGGACCTAGTGGTCACACCCAGTCCACCAGTCACAGTAGTAGGGAAGAAGTTCTACTACATTGCCCTTATTATCATGAATCATCATCATCTAGACTGGGAGAGGTCAGTCAGGGTCATCACGCATCTTCATCAGACTCATTCATTGAGCCCAATGCCCAATGCCCCAATGTATCTGACCCGGACACTGCAGCTGGAGAGGCCACAAAAACACAAAGTTCCAAAAGGATAAAAAGGGTCTCAAAATCTGTCAAATGCTGCCCGACTGAAAGAACTCCAGCTCTATTCAGCTCTCAGCCGCTTTTCAGAGGTGTGACCTACCCCACTAACATACAAGGCCCTCAACAAGCAGAGATTTGAATACGCTTCACCAAAAAAAAAAATCTATCAAGAGCCACACCACAAGGAGACTTTAAAAACTACGACGGCTATTGGTAGGGCGTGCTGGAGAGATAATTCATCACCCCAAGACTCCCTATGCTGTGTGGAAAAAAATCCCGTACATGTGAGGCAGAGCACTCTGGCCTTGTTTCAAGAGAAATCTTGACCAATGGTTTGGTGGCTTTAATTTTATTGTGTTTGTCTTATAGATATCTTCAAAAATACTGACTGTATACCAAGTAAGTAAATTTATCTGTGGTAATGGTATATGTTGCCCTACATAAGTGATCATCATAAATTATTATTATTATTATTATTATTTTAATTATTTTTTTAACTTTGATATTGGAGTGGGGGGTCCATAAAGCAGAGAGAATGTGGCTGCTAGGAAGAGACTAGATAACTTATTGTCAAACATCTGGGAGTTAATAGTCAGAATGCAGATGTTTTGGGATTGAGAGGCTTTGAGGACTCTGTGTGTATAAAAGCAAAGGACATTCACTTCTCGAACAATCATCAACAGGCTTGTTAGGTAGGGGTAGTGTAAGAGTTTGAGAGGAAAACATTAAAATATGTTATTATGGTCATTATTTATTTACTTTGATCAGAGATAAATATCTGTAGGGTGGGGTGAGGGTTAAACAGAATGTGATTACATGTAGGAGGGGAAGTGAGGAAGCAGACTGCTTTGTGTGTGAAAACAAAGAACATACACTTCATCATAATCAACCAATCTTCGATGTGGCTTGTCAAGGAAGACAACTGCATTTATCTAAGATAAATAAGTTTAAATTCATTACTCTCACTGTTTCTTTCAATTTGATCGCAGTCAGATATATGGGGTGATCATAATATGGTTATTTTGAGGATTAATTAGGTTGTTGCAGTGGGTATGTGAAAGCAATAGGCAGTTAGCTGATCATTGTTATAGGATCGTTGATATATATATATGGCTTGTCAGGGAAGGACAGCATAAATGTCTGAGCTCAACAAGTTGCAGTGCATTTTACTGCTCATTAGTTCTTTCACTTTGACCACAGATAGACATCAGAAATATATATAGTCAGAAAGTGGCCATCTTTGACCTAGGCATGACACATGCTGTGAGTAAAGGCAAAGGATATTATGTTTACTTCAGGTCTATATTAGATCACTGACTGCTTAAAGAAGTGAATGGTGATTAATCGACCCTATGTAAGTGAAAGCTTACAATCTCGAACTGTCAGAACAGTGATTTTTTTTTCCCAGGGAAAAAAATTGCTGTTCCAAAACACATATATGCAACACAAGTACACCAAACAAACAGCAATCCACACACACACACACACACACACACATAAAATCTTACAACTAACCCTACACTAAACTATACACACACCACTAACTATCCACTTACCTTAACCCAAACCCTAACCCTAAGGTCCGTCACTATTGCACACTCACCTCACCCGCTCCCTAACTCACCTCACCTGCGCCCTAACCCTAACTCACCTAACCCACCCTAACCCTCACATCCACACAATCAACACTTACCTGAACCCGACCCGTAGCTTTCCACCACAGTGCTGAAAATACCGAAACAACAGAAACGGACAACCAAAATCTTTCCCTAGGAAAGATTTCAGGTTTCTGTTGCTTAGATATTTTAAGCTTTCGCTCCATAGGGTTCAATATTAGAACATTCGAAGGTTTTAAACCTTGATGTTCTAATATAGATCCTTTACTTCACCATTGCTAACTATTCATATGTATAGTATCTCAAGGAGGGGTAAAGCAACAAGCTAACAACATTACACTTAACATGTTTCACTGAAAAATTTACAATGGCAATAGTAATAAATAATAATATAACAAGTTAACAGAGAAAAAATAGGGAACTAGAGTTAAGTTAAAGGTAAAATATTAAAACTGCTCCACTGAAAGAGTCTATGGAAGTTGCCAGTCCTTTTTATCTGCTTTCATAAATTGGTAATACACACACCAAAAATGGATAGCGAGCCTAGTTACAACTCAGATCCTTAGCTAAACACATAAGAATTGCCAGAAACACTACAGCCTATATTAAAACAAAATCTTACAAAAGAAAGGGAACGATAATCCCTTTAGACATATGTTAATATTCTAACTCCAAGGAAAATAATATAAGAAACCCACACACACATCCTGGGTACCCAACTGCATCTCCTTTATAGGAGGCTTGTTTGACACATTCTTCAAGAAATGGTAGCTTAGACAGACGGCCATATTATCAGGGAAGTCTCTGTGTTCATCAGTGGCAGTTGTAAACACTGAACAGCCTGCCTGCCCCTGTGGAAGTGGTTACTGCCTAGAAACTGTAGTTTTATTGGCCATTTTGGGTCAATTCCAAACTCCTTGATCCCCCTCTCTTAAAACCCATCAGTGGCAGTGCTACTACATGATAGAGCAAAATCCCTGAAAGGGAAGGCAACTCTGATCAGTACTAGCAAGAAACTATGATCCCTCATAAAATCATCTAAGGCTAGCTTCATAAGAAAAATTGCACAAGACGCTAAAGATAATCACAAGGCTTTCTTTAGTTATGTCAGAAACCTGGGTGGAAACTCCCAGATATGCTCTGAGTTGGTGCAAAATGACAAAAAAATATACTGAACCCACAGACATTGCCAACATCCTGGCAGACAGGTTCAGTGCAAACCCCCCCCCCCCCAAATGAGCAAATGACTATCCCAACAGATGCACAGGTGAGAGCTGCCCTCTCCAAAGCAAAAAAACACAGCATCAATGGGACCGGACGATGTCCCGGGCTGCGTTTTACATGAACTCCAAGAAGAACTGCACCCTCACTTAAAATCACTGTTCAGTCTCAGCCTTACAAAAGGATATGTACCCAATGAATGGCGTACTGCAACAGTGGTCCCACTCCATAAAGATGGTGCCACAACAGACCCCGGAAACTATCGCCCTATAAGCCTAACTAGCCTGGTCTGCAAAGCTATGGAGCGTATCATCATGGAACTCATAAACAAAGACATTGGGAACCTCCAAACACTGGATCCTACCCAATTCGGCTTTGTTAGGGGCAGATCTTGCCTCTTGAACCTGGTCAATTTCTTTGAAACTCACCAAGGCCATAGACAAAGGGAAGGTAGTCCACACAGCCTAACCTGACCTTGCAAAAGCCTTCGACACAATACCCCACTCGGGCATCATAAATAAGCTCACCAGCTTAAATATCAACCCCTATGTCACAAGATGGGTTGCAAACTGGCTTAGGGATAGAACCCACATGGTCAGAATTGCAGGTGCCATGTCAGACTCTAAACCAGTTACAAGTGGCATCCCACAAGGCTCAGTCCTGGGACATCTCTTGTTCGGTATATATTTCTCTGAGGTACAGGCTAACACAGGAGAACTATGGCTGACAAAGTTTGCAGATGACTGCAAACTGGGGCCATAATCGACTCACCAGCTGACACAAGCATCCTCCAAAAAGGTCTCACAGAGACGGATAACTGGTGCCAGAGCCATGGCCTAAAGCTAAAAGCCAAAAAGTGCATAGTCATCCCCTTTGGGAAAAACAAAGTGCCCACAAATTACCACATAGGTGGTAATCCATTAAGTACAGAAGAAGTAATTAGGGATTTGGGGACCCAAGTAGATTGCAATCTCTCCTTTGACAATCACATTGCCAAAGTGGTTAGAAAGACATTCTATATAGCCCACCTTATCACGAAGGGGGTCACATCTAGATCAAGAGGCCCATAATTGAATACAATGCCCCATTTGGGATGTACCTTACCTGACACCTGCTACAACTAGAAAGACCCCAAAAGTACCTCACCAAGAGGATCAAGGGACTCAAACAGATGTCCTACGCAGTTAGGCTAAAGAAACTCCAGCTCTACTCAGTAGTTTACCGCCTACTCAGAGGCAATCTGTGCCTGATGTATAAAACCATGTCCAACCTGGACATGCTCCACCTCAAGAAATCCAAATCCGTGAGAACTACATGCTCCAGTGACTTAAACCTCAGCACAGAAAAAAATAGAACATGCTGGAGGGACAGATTCATATCCCAGAGGCTCCCATCACTCTGGAACAAAATCCCAATCCATGTCAGACAGAGCCCCTCAATGACCCTCTTCAAGAAGAATCTTGACGTTTGGATGGGAGATCGTAAATTTACCCCTGGGATCTCTTCTGTGTCAGACAGAGGCACGGTAAACTAACCTTAAATGGGCTATCTTCTGTGACCTACTATACAGAGGCACAGTCAACTAATCTAAGAAGGGTGTCAAAAGCCAAACACACTCTGGCTAGGCTTGTAAATGCCCTAGGGCAGATAGCCTAGTATCAACCTATGAACTGCTAGCAGATTTTTATTTCAGCACAGGAAATTGGGAAAACATAGACATGTACTTCCTTACACCACTCTTTCCTTAAAGTCATGAACCCTCCAATGCTGGTGAATCACAAAAAATTTATAGAAATTATGAGGATTTAGGGTAAACTAACAACAGAAGCATAGCTTGCTTTTGTTAAAGGGAGCAGATGCTTGTAGGCACAAGGTGTTATGGGGCCCTTCTGGTAGTTGCACATGAGGAGGTATTGTAGTATCGGCATCCAGAAGTGAATGTCAACACTACATTTGCAGTAAAGGATGAGGCACTGAAGAACTTAAGCACTTTGTGGTAGTATTTTATCAGTAGCCAGCTATGTGTTAAAGTTTTATTTTATTGTATTTTTGGTCGTCAATATGGAAAGAGGACATTTTTTTCCTCCACTTAGAGTTGAGGGATGCCAGATTGGATAACTGTGGAGGGCACTACATGAGCTAGCTAGACACACACACACACACACACACACACACACACACACACACACACACACACACACAAACACACACTGCATTGTTGAACAGTGAATTTGCAATCCTGCTTTCCAAGCTAAAGGTGCTGTGAAAAAAAAAGTATTGGCACCAGTTCTTAATACAAAATAGGCATTCCAAGATGGTCAAAGTAACAAGTTTCTTTTGTTATTGTTTTCTTTAGACATCTAATTTGGTAACACATTTAAAACACAAACTTCACATTGCATAATTATTGTTCTATCAAGTGACAATCCTATCAACCTAACTGAATCCCAACACATTGCGGTTCTAATAAGTCCCATGTCATGCCTTCTAAACTGGCTTCTGTGCTTTAGTATCTTCAGCACTCACTGGCGAAACCAGGGTAGCAACAGTTAATACACAGAGGAAAGGTAAGTGCTGTGCCAGATCCTAAGTTGACACAATGAGTCAAAGAGCAGAGGACCTGGCTACTGCACTTTGTCTGAAGATAAGCAAAGGGAAAATGAATATACTGAGTTTTGTCCCAGTTATTACAAATAAGCCTTGCCCTAAGTTTATTCTATAATATAGTATGGTACAAGACGTATGAATGTTAAGAGAGTACATTTAGAAACTAACTACTTCCTATTAATTTAGAAACTCCGACTACTTCCTATTAATTAGCTCAAAACAAGGTGGAAAAACGAATGCAGCATGCAGAGTTGGTTTCTTTACAGGTGATTATAGGTGATTATAGACCATTCAGTTGGGTTGTAACTGCCTGAAGATATATTTTTGTGACTGCAGCCTAAGTACTTAACCTATGTAGGATTATCATTTGTGCAAAACCACTGTATGTGTCTGAGGAAATGATCTACGTTAATGTAATTCTGGTTAGTATATGAGGTGTGCGAAGGCTTGTCCAGCAAATACTATATGTATTTATTGGTATGTTTTGGGAAAAGGCTCCTCAATTTCTTTTTAACAAGCAGAACCTTTTTGACTGACAGTAATTGAGCTTCCATGAGACAATCTGCAAAGCTATTGTCAGTTCATAATACTGGACTAGGCAACTCTGAGAAGAAGAAACTTCTCATAATCAGATGTGCCCTGTTCTGATGGAATATCTAGTTCTTGTTTTACACACACACACACACACACACACACACACACACACACACACACACACACACACACACACACACACACACACACACACACACACACACACACACACACAGACACACAGACACACACACACAGACACACACACACACTTCCCAGGCACTGTGTCCTCAATACCTATAAAGGAACCAGTCTGACCTTCATATGGTAGATACATAAACCAGGCAAATCATTCCTCTCTTCCTATATAGACAGAGTAAGTGTGCCAAAGATACTGTTCTATGGCCCCACACTAATGTACCGCCTTAGTAATGGTCTCTACTCCTAATGCTATCCTTCCCCCAACCATAACCCTACACCTTACCTTAATACAACCTTCCCGTAACTGTGCCAATACACAAGACACACTCACAAGCACACATGAACATACACTAACAACTTTAAATCTATTCCTCCCTACCTAATCTTGACCCTTATCCTAAAAGAAACATACTCTCACACAAACATGCAATACTTATCCATGATCCTAACACTAATTCACAGACATACATACAAACATTGTCATCCCCTCCAACCTCACTCGCCTGTCTCTCGAGAAAACATAGCACTGACATTTGCAACACTTGGCTATCTGTACTATCATTATAGCCATAGAAGAAGGTAAGGCAGTTCACACAACCTATCTTGACCTCGCCACGGCTTTCGACATCATGCCCCATTCTGAATCCTAGATAAACTCACTAAACTGGGTATAAATCCATATGTCACAAGATGGGTTGCCAATTGGCTCACCGACAGAACCCACACTGTAAAAGTTGCATACTCCAAATCTGACTTCAGACCTGTGACAAGTGGAGTACCACATGGTTCAGTCCTGGGTCCTCTCCTGTTTGGTATCGACTTCTCTAAAGTACAGGTAACACAGAGGGCCTCTGGCTGACTATGTTCGCAGACGACTGCAAACTAGGTGTCATAGTCGAATCCCAGAACAATGTGGACACACTACAGAAGGGCCTCACCAAGACTGATGCTTGGTGCCAGAGCCACGGCCTCAAGTTCAATGCCAAAAAGTGCATTGTTATCCCCTTTGGTAAGAACTCAGTACCCATGAACTACCACATAGTCCACATAACACCAAAAATGTGATGAGACCTTGGGACTCAGGTGGACAGTAGTCTCTCCTTTAATAATCACATTGCCACAGTAGTCAGGGAATCTATCTACATGGCACACCTCATCATGAAAGGGTTCTCATCCAGGAAAAAAGAGGTCATTGTTTCCCTCTACTCGACTTTCATTACACATATTATTGAGTAAAATGCCCCTTTTGGAATGTACCTCGCAACAGCTGGAAAGGACACAAAAATACCTCAGAAAGAGGATCACAGGACTCAAACAGATGCCCTACACTGACCATCTCAAAAAACTCCAGCTTTACTATGTAGCATATCGCCTACTCCGAGGTGATCTCTGTCTGACATACAAAGCTATGTCAAACCCAGAGCTGTTGGACATGCTACACCTAAAGAAATCCCAATCCTACCAAGCTCCATGCTCCAGGGACCTAAACCTTCTCACCACAATAAACAGAACATGCTGGAGGGATAGATTCCTGTCCCAGAGACTTCCCATATCATGCAGAGTTCCTCACTAGCACTCTTCAAGAAAAATCTTCATGAGTCGATGGGAAATAGCAAATTCACCCAGAGGATCTAATCTGTGGCACTGATCGACAGGGGCACAGTAGAATAACCTTCTTGGGTGGCAAAAGCCAGGGAACCTTGTTGACTAGGCTCACATAGGCCCTTGGGACCGATAGCCTAGTACCTACCTATGAATCTATGAACCTATAAACCTAAACACTATATGTTTGTTGGCAAAATGGCGGATGTTGCACAAAATGCAGGGGAACCATTATATGCATATTTATATATGTGTAACAAGTCACATAATCTCATACAGTATATTTTTCAAGTTTATATAGCAGGACAGTATCATTTGTGTATTGCACAACAGTGAGGTCAGGAACTGAAAGAGTATATTATTTTTACAGAAATGGCCTAAAAGTCCTTAAACGCTTTTAAAAGTAATATCCATATCTTCTAAGACTAAAGCAAAATATCTTCTTGTATCAAACTAATATACCTTATTTAAAATTTTAATGTAAATATTTTATTGTCGTTATAACTGGATTATATTCTGCCAAATGAATTAATGATTTTATGAACTCTTCTAAGAACACAGTTATATTGTTTATATATAACCATATCCTAAAAAGACATAAATCTCAGTTAATCTCTGCAATGTGGTATTGCATATATTTGTAAATAGTTGATAGTTTTGTATATTTAGGAGGATATAAGTTTTCGTTGGTTTGTACTGGAGGAGTATAACATTAATGTACAAGTTGTAAAGCAGAAGCCCCAAAATAGAACCCTGGGCATATATCTTTGACAACCATAAATGAATTTAAAGATGATGATGGTTTGATTTTGTGACTACAAATGTAGCTGTGGAACCAGATTTATATGTATATTTGTACCATGAGAGGCATGCCTAGAAATAAGGCATTTGTTATTAATTGTGTTGAAGGCCTTAGGCCAAAGAAGAGGGCTGGTACTATTGGCCTTTTGTTAGATGTGCTCTCAAAGATATTTACAAAAATTATGTATTATGTAGGTAACTTTTATAAAAAAAAAAAAAAGCATGTTGTTTAGAATGTAGTTAACCTCATGACAGTGGTAGAGATATAGATGGACTAAACATTCCAAGAACATGACAAAGGTGCTTAGCATGGTAATTGGTGCGCACTGGTTTCAGCTGAGTGTCTTTCTATAGAAGATGAGGAGTACATCCTTCACATCCACAGTGAGGCCCAAGTTTGGTGGAATAAGATCAGGATCTTCGGATCCAGTTCCTCTTACCTTGATCAGTATGTTCCTCAACTGGCTTATACTAAATTCCTGCATGAAGGAAGTTTCAGGCTTACCTTCCCTTTCAGAAGGGGCTAGAACTATGTTATGTTGAGACTAGGTACAGGAGATTCAAACAAAAAAAAAAAATGAAGGATTATATGACTACATAAGCTGGGTCACCTAGTAAAGCAATGCAGTGTTTACCCTGATAAAAAATATTATTGATGGTTTTCATACCTCTTAACTGTTTAGGATTTTGCAGGATGTCCAGATTTTTGCCTCATATTTTTGGTGTGTTCCTCCTAAAATCTGTTCCTTTCTGGAAAATAGCGGAGGATTGAAGTCATTACATGATGGCATACATTGAGACTCCACATCCTTCAGAAAATTCATGCTGATGCAAAACC
Source organism: Protopterus annectens (assembly GCF_019279795.1). Taxonomy (NCBI): domain Eukaryota; kingdom Metazoa; phylum Chordata; order Ceratodontiformes; family Protopteridae; genus Protopterus; species Protopterus annectens. The sequence goes on from NC_056725.1 coordinate 71,533,780, forward strand.
TATTATTCTATCAACTTTCTAAGTTTATAAGAGCAATATTTAAAATCTGTCCCTATTTGTCCCCCCCATCATTTTAGACTTTGTCCACATTTGTTGCTCTAAGAGGTTGGGAAGTATGATGATTTTCCAGAAACTTCTGCCCTCTACCATTACACCCTGTAGTGAAAACTCATTGCATTTTCTGTCTTTTGTGTTCCAAGGCAATTCTTTTACACCAGATCATATTAGGTGAGGAAGGTAAGAGATTGCTCATCCATTAATGAGTCCATAATATGCTCCTGGAAGTCATCTGTTTATTTTTGTTAGGGCTGCGGTTTTGTCTTCCGTGGCTAAATCATCGGTCTTTTTTAGGGCTGCTATTATTTATGGCTGAAAGACAATTTTATACCCTTAAGAGTTAATCGATGCCAGATCTGTCTAGTATACCATGAACTGTTCTGTAGAAATAGTTGTTTGCACTGTCACTATTGGGAAGACGACCTATGGTCATCCAGCATACTTTTTGAATAATCTAGTTCTTCTTGGAATGCATCTGAGACTAGCTCAAATGAAGACTGAGCTCAGACACATATGATAAAGTGAGCAGTACTTATTATTTTCTTATTGGTCCTGACATACTTAAATAACTTGATTATGACAGGCTTATATTTGTCTTAATGCACATACAGTGGTTATTAATGTATATGTTTAGAGCATTATTGCTATTTTTGGGGATATCTACAAGAGGGAAAAGTAAATTACATGCACTGCTTCTAGTGGTGGGTGCAGAAAAAACATTCCCAAAACTGGAGTTCTCTCCAGATCTACAGAGATGGTAGTGTAGATTATAGCATAGAAAATGTATAATCCGGAACTTTTTTTACACTAGTGACAGAGGTTATTTTCACCTGAAATGAGGCTGAAAATGACTGCAACATTTTCAAAAAGAGTATTTTTTTTTTTACTGTGTGATGATCTAACAAGAGTATGGTATCATGTTCTACACTGGCTATACCAGCATGCAAGGGGCAGGTTCTACAGTTCTTGAGTCTACACTGCTTTACCAATACATACTGGTAAATAGACAAAACAAAATATTAATATATATATATATATATATATATATATATATATATATATATATATATATATATATATATATATATATATATATATATATATATATATATGACTATAAGTCATTATAATTAAATAAGTAAGTCAAGTTTGACCTTAGGGTCATGTATAAAATATGCACAACCCTGGGCTATGAGATGCAGACCAGACATACTCAAATAGACTCCTCACTAAATTACCACACATCAGAGCAAAAGACCTTGGCTTCCTAAGCCCCCCATCCCCTTTACTCTGTATTCACTGTCTAACAGTAATATATTTTCTGCTGTAGCTGTAACATAACTAAAGTAGTGCACATGTATACACACATACACAAACACATGCAGAGTAATTTCTAGTAGAGGCTAGTAATAACTTCCAGTACTGCAACACTCTTCTCCTTTACTGTAATACTGCCACCAGCCAGACCAAACCTGAGGAACTTCAATTGCCTGTTACTGCTCCACTTCTAAAAACAAGGCAACTAAAAAATAAAAATCCAATGATACTATAAGAAGCCTAATTAATGAGTTGTTGATTCCCTGAGTCCATATGGTACTGCGCAAGTTGGATATACCCTCGCATACCAATGTCTGTGTACCATCTTATTCTTCGTCAGAAAAAAAACAGACTTTAATGCAGCAATTCTTTCGGTTAAACAATCTTTCTCACCACCTCTAGGTCCCTTCTGTACACTGTCTATCACTCTAAATGTAAAACTATGATCCACACCATTGTGCATGATGTGCTTAAACATCGCATTATAATTTATTCTCATTACTTCTTATTTCTGACTTATGCTCTGTTATACACTCCTTTAGTTTCCTTGTGGTCTCTCATATGTAAAATGAGTGACATTTTACACATATAGCAAGATAAACCACATAACACTATTACAGGTAGCAACACAGTTAAACTGCTTATTGGATGCTGGGTATTGTGCTTAATAATGTCATCACAGCAGCTACAGCACATACACTCGTATGTACCAGGTTTATTGCCCAACCTTGCTTTTGTTGTATCCTTGAAATCTTTATAGCATAACCTGCTCTGTAAATTCTTAAGATTTCTATAACTAAAGAAGGGTCTAGTTTGTAATATAGCATGTAGTTGAGGTGCTGCCATGAATATAGGCCAGTTCTTATATATGATTTATTTTTTGCTTGGTTTTCAAGCTATAAGTAGTTACATATCTATTGTTATCATTCTTAACATTTGCTCCAGTTGTAGCTACTTCCCCTTCTTTAAAAATTGGTTTCATAACATTACCTCTACTTGATTTCACATCTTCTGCTGTTTTTAATACCTCCATACGGCTATAGCCACTACTCACAAACTCCCCTACCATCTCATTCATTTGCTCACTAAACCGTATATCATCTGTATTCAGCCTACTAACTCTGCGCATTTGTGCTTTAACTATTCCTTGAAAAATATGGGGGGCATATAAACTCTGCCTATGTATGTATCTATTCACATGCACATTTTTCTTATGTATACTTGTCTCTGTTTTATCCATTTTCTTTTCTAAATGCACATCTAGAAAAACTATCTCACTATAAGAATGGTTCATTTTAAACTCAATGAATTCAGTGGTGGTATTTAAATAAGCAACATAATCCAATGAGTCTTCAATTGTGCCGTTCCACACAAAAAATGCAGTCATCTACAAATCTTAAGTATAGCTCAACTTTCCTCCGTAAACCATTCTCATTATTAAAAACATACTTTTTCTCCCATTAATGAAGAACTATATTCACATAGGTGTTGTATGGCCACACCGGACAACTGGAAAAATGGCTCATTATCAAATATAAAAACATTTTTAGTTAAAACAATTTCTAATAAAGCACAGATATTTTGCACCCTTGCTGTCACCATCTCCACTTCGCCAGTGAGGAATTCACATACAGCCTCAAACCCAAATTCATTTGGTATTACTGTGAATAACGACATTATGTCCAACGTCACAAACATGTAATCAGAACTCAATTTCTTGCCAGTTCTCCCAGTAAACCAACATCTCAACCTACTTAAAAAATCAGTAGTGTCCTTAATTACACTAGGACATAAACACAGATATTGACTTAATGTTCTCTGTAAATAAACTGATCCTGGTTTTGTAATCCTGCCCCCACCAGAGACTATTGGTCTCGGTGGGGGCTCTATCATGATTTATGGATCTTTGGTATCCCATATATCTGTGGTGTTCTTGGACAAGAAACAGTCAAGAAGTTAAATAAATCAATTGAAATATCACCATTCAATTGCATGTCATATATTACCATATTAACATCTGCAACAATTTTTTTTAACATCAATAAAAGTTATCTTCTTAAAAGTGTTGATGTCTTCTAATAGTGATTTCAAAAATTTAAATACTCAGCATGATTCATAATTACTATAGCACCCCCTTTGTCAGCTCAATGCCAAAAAAAAAAAAACTAAACACATTCTTATTATCCCAAAAGAATTCAACCTCCAATATGATCAGTTCTCCATTACCCCACAAAAAACAGCACAAAAATTAAGTTAATGGCAAATGCCAAACTGATACGTGTTCACATTGATCACCAACTAAAATTTGTCAACCATATCCTACAACAAGTTAAAAAAAAAGCTAGTCAGAAACTTGGACATTGTAGGTCAGAGTGTGGTACCTTTAAGAGATATTCCAGTCTATGGGCATGTGCAAGCAAGAGTGCCATTTTGAGTGAAAGCATGTATGTGTGTGTAGCAGTCAGTCAGTTAGTTAATTAATTTAAGTTTAATGTTCCAGTCATACATCCTGATCTGTTTGTGTGTAATAAACTACTCAAATGAACACCCAGCCTCATCGTCTTAGATGAGCGACAGATGTATGTACAGAGCCAAACCATTTCTTACAGACTCTGCCAGGAAATCCATTGCAACAACGTGCCTTGTCTCTACCATACTATATGCTTCCTATATCCTACCAAATCTCAGCCCTTCCTTAAACTTGAAGCTTTGTTATAATCAAGTTGCCAAGTTTGCCACTAGCCTACCTCATAGTTCCCGCCATTGCACAGCTCTAAAATATCTCATTTGGCTTGAACTCCGATATAACTTTACTTACACACATCTTATTGTCACCTATAAACAATTTAATAATCCAGACAAATGTCCAAGCCTTCAGCAACTTCTCTGTCCCTACTGCCCAAACAGAGTGACAAAATGCTTCTTAACATATCTGAAACCAAAAATACTGCAGGTGTTGCCCCATATTCAAATAGTGTTTCCCAAAAATGGAATACCCTCCCATTAACCCTGAAACAAGTAGGCAACCTCAACTCCTTCAAGTCTGAATTAAAACATTACTTGAAAAATACTTTGCTTTGCTCGTGTGCTTCACCAGGATAAGAGACACAAGTTAAATTAAAATGTCCCTACCACCGTGCACCACTGTTTCACATCTCACACCTTTAATTGAACCCAGTCTACACTGCTCTCACTTTACTCCTTTATCCAATTGTACCAACATGGATATTCTTCATATTTTGTGCTAAAGTCGTTAAGCGATGTCTAGTCAATGACTACGCCTTAGACTACGCCTTAACCTTCACAAGTGCTTATTTATGCACCTTATCTAATACAATAATCTATAAAGATATGTAGATACCCATACTTTTATTTTCTAATTTCTCCAAACCTTTTGGGTTTCTAATACATTACGGGAATGGACCCCATTCCTAAGTCAGAATATGATTAAAGTTCATGAAATTGTATTTCTTCAATCTTTGATGTCAGCCAAAAGTGTTAAAAGCTCTTCTGTGTGTATATATATATATATATATATATATATATATATATATATATATATAGATATATATATATATGATGCTTATGGCTCTGCAAGTAGCATATATGGTACTATATTCTCTGTCCTGTTATGTATTATTTTTTTGAGCTTTTCTCCTCTGGTCTCCACTGAAAATGCTATTTCAGTTTCTGCCAAGAGCTCACTACTCTGCGATATTGATCCACCACTGAAAAGGGGTTAAATGCCTAGTTGGACTTTCTCAATGGTCAAATGGAATAAATAAATTGACAAATTTGAGGAACAAAGTGAGCTTCACCCCTATATTTCTAATGCCACTTTCATTTCTTCCTACAGAACGTTCTCACAGTAAGTATAGCTTCTTCTGTGGTACTCACTCAGGAAACATTACTTCCTGCATCTGAATTATTAGTAATGCAGCAAGTTATTTTGTTTCTAGTTCTCTTGTTGAAAAGCTGAAATTGTAATCTCACATGCAATCGGCTATTCTGTCTCTAGTTCTCCCTTCCAAACCCAGACTTCTAATCTTAAAAAACATTTCACGAGTGATTAACTGTCGTTAACTGTCCATTATAATATGTACTGTACAGTGTAATAGTCTACTGCTATAATAAACTCTAGGTTCACTGACTTCAAAAGACAAAATGAAGAAATGTATAAAAAGGGGGGTAATGTGTAAGGAAAGGCACTGTTATTGTTGGGGTAACAAGATAAAAAAAAGTTAAACAGAAATGAGAATGTCAAAAACGGTTGAGGGATATTTCCCCAATGCACCTGATTTTCTTAGGGAAATGTGTATTTGCCATTTAATCCAAAATAACACATGGAATGTAATTCCTATCTCTACATTTGTTAATTCTAAGCCAAAAATGCAGCTCTGGAAGGACGTCTTTAAATTATTCTGCAAGATTCAATAACATGGTACTGAGACTGTTGACACCATTTTTGTTTTGAACTTCAAAAAGAACCGATCAGTATCGTGGTGAGTTGCTGCTGCTATTTAATGCTGATCATTATCAGAAGTTGCATGTTCCTATATCTGCATGAGGTCTGTCTGACTATTCTAGATTGTGCATACCTCCCTAAAGCAAGCTTGACAATCAGCTACACAAAAATGTCCACTTATAACACTACATTTACCTTTGGGCCAGGTGCTGAGAAACCAGTTCACTTACCTAGTAGATGGATAGATAGGGGTGTGTGTGTGTGTGTGTGTGTGTGTGTGTGTGTGTGTGTGTGTGTGTGTGTGTGTGTGTGTGTGTGTGTGTGTGTGTGTGTGTGTGTGTGTGTGTGTGTGTGTGTGTGTGTGTGTGTGTGTGTGTGTGTGTGTGTGTGTGTGTGTGTGTGTGTGTGTGTGTGTGTGTGTGTGTGCGTGTGCGTGCATATAAATATACACAAACACACGTGTATATACGTATATCTATCTACATAGATGTGGATGTGCATCTGTTATGAATGCACAGTTAACCAAACTGAAAAATAGGAAAAAGGTTCAGCTTTTAAGCAGAAAACTAGGAATAATATTAATCTATACATATACATACATGCACACACACACACACAAAATTATATCCCAACTATCCCACTATAAACTGGGGCACTTGCACAATCCAAGACTTACAGGCCCAGACATTCTTGGACTTTGAAACACAAACACCCTGGACCAGATAGTCCTTACACCCAGATGGGGATGAAAACATGCTCAACCTGGTATTCACAAACATGGGAAAATGCTCTGCCCCCTACGGTAGTGTCCTGTCTGGAAAAGTCAGACCACAAAGCTGTCTCCATTGTATTAAAAATTAACACTGTGAACCTGGCTAACCCTGTAGCATTTAGGAACTATTCTAAGGTAAACTTCCTTCTATTAAGTGTAACCTGTCATAATTCCATGTTCCCCCCAAACCCTGAGAACACAGCTGCCTGTGAGGAATTGCTCAGAGAAACTCGGCATAATATTGTCAATAAATGTATAGATAGCTGTACCCAGCAGAAATAATCCCAGAACTAAATAAAAAAAACAAATGACCCTGGTGGAATACAAACATAAACAGGTTAGATAATAAAATTAAAAAATTCACAGCCAAAATGTGCTATGCTGAGCATAATAAAAACACTCTCATACATCTAAACAAACAACTAAGAGGGCAAATTAAGTCTACTAAAGCCAAATCTGAGGTAAAAATAGCCTCCCAGCCAAAGGAAAACCATAAAGCTTTGTTAAGCTATGTTCAAAACCTCAAAGGCAGCACACAGCAGTGTGCAGAACTGACTGTAAATGTAACCACCTACATAGAGCCAGAAGATATAGTAAATCTGCTGTCCAACTAGTTCAACTCCAGTTTTACCACCCCTTTCCTGTCTGCCCCCCAGGAAATACCAGCAGACAACTCCCCCAAACTATTACTATGGAGCAGGTCCTAGGTGCACTCTCTAATGCCAAAAACACTGCATCAGTGGGCCCAGATAACATCTCAGGGTGCCTACTTAATAGCCTGAAGCATGTCCTAGGGGGACCACTGTAGTCAATTTTTAACCATAGTCTCCAGACAGGTTTTGAGCCATATGAATGTAGAACTGCAATGGTATTTCCTCTACACAACAGTGGGCCAGCAACCTACCGCGGGAATTACAGACCCATAAATATGACTAGTCTCATACACAAGAACATGGAAAGAATTATCATAGAAATTATTAATACAGACATAGAAAACCTTAAAACACTGGATCCAACTCAGTCTTGTTTCATCAAGTGGCAGATCATTCCTTCTCAACCTGCTGGACTTCTTTGACAGGGTTACCAAAGGCAATGGATGACAGAACAGTGCATACTGCCTACCTTGACCTTTGTAAGACATTTGATACAATATCCAACTTAAGCATTGCAAAACAAACTCATGGATATAGGCATAAACCTCTGTGCTATGTACCGGATAGACAGCTGGTTTTCTCAGATTGGAAAGATCTAAAGCAGCTCAAAAGAGGAAAAAAAAATCCTATAAAGGTAAAAAACAATCTAGTTTAATAGCACCAAATTAAAAACATGACAAATTATGTGCTTTTGCATAAAATGCTTTTACAAGTCAGATAAAACCAGAGAATGCAGTAACAAACATTTAAATAACCTCTAGATCACATGATCATATCATATCTTTCAAAAATTTAAAGGAACAGTGACCTGCATCCTTAATAAAGGCCTTGTAATGTAGCCACCATTTAAGCCTGGAGGTTGATCAGCTCTGATTACTGAAATCCATTTATATTCAACATTTTCCATCTTTGTGGATATCTCACCACCTCTTATGTTATCATTTATTACCTCAAGTACTGAAAATCTAATGAAATTATTTTCTCCTTTATCAAGGACACGTTTATATAGTGCATTAGTGGGAATTTTATATTTTATGTGAGGCAAATGTTCGCCAGTGCATTCTTTTAATTTCCTATTACATTTACCAATACAGAAGGTACTACATGTTTGATATATATTGATACATACTATATTTTTCATGTCACAATTAACAGGGGTTCGTAAATAATTGACATTTAATACATTTGGATGCATATAAATATACTGACAGAAGTGGCAATTATGCCATGGTCTAGTGTCATTCTCTTTTATAAATATTGTTAGTATGTTTAAAATTATTCTCTTTATAGTATAGTATTTATTTTAAACTTTTACCATTTCTATAATTAAATTTAAGGATGCTAACTAATGTCTCCCTAAGACCATCCACCTTTTTTTAAATATGCCAGTTCTTTTTAATTATACTCGTGTTAGTTGATTATACTTGTTACGTCTGTTCTCTGGGCTAGTAATCAAGGAGCCTGAATCCTCACCACTGATACTGGAGAGGGACATTCACTTGGAACAAAAATGGACATACCCAGTATTTCCAGGTGCAGCTCTCTGAATCAAGCTCAATTTTTCTTTAGACCGTACAGGGAATGCACTCAGTCCAGGGTCCAGATTTCTCTATCCTTCAGTCCCCAGTAAGACTCTCCACTGGCACAGCTATAGAGTTGAGACCTCAGCTGAGTATCTAAGCCAAGTCCTCCAGCACCATCTCTGTGAAACCAGTGCTTATTGTCCCTGCTCCAAGTAGCTGACACGCGCACACACACACACACACACACACACACACACACACACACACACACACACACACACACACACACACACACACACACACACACACATCTAGGAAAGGCTGACACAGATTTACTAGATATGCCCCCTTCTGCCCAGACTATAATGTAGTGACACCCGAAAGCCAGCTACTCTAAGGCTCTTGCAAAAGTACCCAGTTATACTGTGTCAACTTTATATTAATACAAATGGTAATTGACCAACAGCAAGGCTTTCAGTAGCAGCCAGAGCACATACGATCATAAACATTTCATTACTAGACCATGGTCAGTAGGGTCAGACAATTTTCAGTGATCAGCAGGAATGGAAGAGAATTAATGCTCAGATCTCCAGCAATAAAGAGATCATTAATCACCCTAATGAGGATAGCATCTGTACCAAGTGAAGTGTGTGGCTTCATGAGTCCACCTACCTTCAAGTGTGATTCAGTTTGTGCATACATGACCTTCTTAATAAAGTTATCCAAAGGGAATGTTTCTCCTCAGAGGGCAGCTATAGCAGAGTTCAAAAAAAACACCACAGTGTTTGCGGGTGTGTACCACAGTGGAAAAAGGGTAGGCTACCCTACAGGACCCAGAAGCTGACCATCTCCCTAACACCTGACTCTTGCTGCAGATGAGCTCATGTGAGATTTATGACCAAAAATAAATGGGCCATAGGGCTGTCATCTCACCTAGAAATTCCCAACTCCCATGACCCCAAAGTGAATGAGCTAATTGGGTGCAGTTCTGAGCTACTGGGCTCAGCCCTATGGGGGTGGTGTGGTGGGGGTTAGGAAAAAGTAAAAGAAAAATAAGTTACTTAAAAAGGGACGTGTGATAGGAAAAAAAGTTATCAAGTATGGTGGGAATAAAAGATAGGTGATAGAATTACTAAAGCCTCCTTCAGTAAAGATTAAAAAATTGACCTCAAAGAGAAGACTAGTTTCAGAATATCTAAGCAGGCTGTAACCAGTATATTAAGGACATGATTGACCCATTCCAAAATTTGTAATAACACATTTGAAATGTAGTCATAGACTCATTGCAATCAACAACTGCAAGAACAAAACAAGTAACAAAAGATCCAAACATATGCTGCACATGAAGTCTGTATGAGGACAAACAAACCTAATGGTACCAAGATTATCATTGAAGAAACAGGCTGTCATTTTGCATCAATAGATAATGAAAGGTAATCCTGTCTGTGACTGTTTTTGACTTCTTGGTTTATAATTTATGTACTTAATTCTCTTCTCTTGTCTTTTGCTCTTGATTTGTTATTGTATTGATTCTGCTTCAATTTGTTTTGCTGAAGTGTGAGAGAGTGAGAGTGTTTATTTATGACAGCTGCTAGGAAACATTGCACTCTGACTATTTTATGATTTTTCTCCACATTTTCTTCCGGGCTTGGCTTTTAAATCCAGTGGCTCTTGACTTGTCCACCAGTTACATAAACCCTGACTGAAGAAGCCCCCCCCCACAATCTATCATCTGCTTGCACAAGTGAGCACTACAAGATCATATTGGAAAGGCCCACCCCTAAGATTCATTAAACTTCAGTCACCCTCCCTATCTTTCATACCCTCACATGGACCACCTACAGAATTAGTCCCCTTTTCAATTTACTTTTACATTTCTGACTTAGTTCCTAGACTAGTACTGTCATATAAAAAGGCTAATAAAGGCCTAACAAGGTAAACAAGAAATCATAATCTGGACAAAAATGGAGTAGAAATTTCTGAGGTGCTCTAGATGTGGAACACCTATTTGACTTGGAGAGCTTTGGGATGGCAGAGGATATCAGGTCTGCAAAAGAAAGGAGAATCTTTATAGCAGACTGATGGCTAGAGATGTTAGTGGACTAGCAAATGAGGCATGAAAGAGTGGAGTGGGACTACAGAAGAAGGTGCAAAAAGAGGTTGTTTAGGCAAGGTGGAGTGAGAAACAGAAGGGAAAAAGGCACGGGCCAAGAGAATACAGGCAGAGATTGTCAGATGAGTACAGGTAAGTGAGATGTAACAGAGTCAGATGAACAGAGGAAATGGGAGATGTAGCCATGAAAAACAGAACTTGGAAAATGAAGCAAAGAAAGCTTGTGTGGAAGGACACCCAGAGAGAGAGAGGGTCAACAAGTGATAAGATTGAGATAGTCAGAGGTAGACATCATAAGGTGAGCTAGAAGGAAGTGGGCAAGGTGGGTCACGCAGTCAGATGAGAATAAGCAGAGGCGAAAAAAGCGACATTGCAGTGGAGAGGTCTTGTAAGAAGAACATAGGAATAGAGGAAAATAGCTCAGGTATCGCAGTATTCATATCTGGGTCAATTGGTTCATCATAATCGAACAGCTGAAAGCCTGTCACTGTTTCTAGTCATCTTACCCCTCAACTACGTTATGCAAAAGTCAGTAATGTACACAATCTACATCTGGAATGTGCCCTCCCAGTCATAATACTTTACTTATCCTGTAGCACCTATATCCTGCAAAACAATACAGTATCTGTTGATGCTTCAGAGTAGCCCCTAGAAAGAACACCCATGCCACATCCTTAATAATGCAAAATAGCCATTTCTAGATAGAACTACACTACTCCCATCTGCCGTTACTTTTAGGAAATGATGTATTAAATACTGCCCTTCTCTTATGAATAAGCTATCTATTAAACCATATCCATACTAATTTACTCATTTATTTTTTATTTATTTGTATTTATATTTGTTTACTTAGGTAGTGCTCTGATCGTTTTACTATCAAATGTTGATAGTTTACCGTCATTCAGATGGTCAAGGGTATAGGTGCAAAAATTGAAAATCTCGAGTTGAATTTTTGTCGCCTCTGAAATGTCGAGGTGTAGTTTGCATTCATACTTTTGAGTGTCTGTGTTTGCAATTGAATTGGAGATTGCACAAGAGTATGGATAGAGAAATTTACCCTTTTCCTCACTGTAGTGCAATCTCAGAGTTGGAATATATAATTAGGGGGTGTGGGGGTGCAGCAGGTCTTGCCCCCCTGCAAAATATTTGTAGGACATCTCTGGATGTCAGGGTAAGTTGGGTAATGTCGATAATGTTGAATTTGACTGACCATCATTACTACGTTCGTTGGTGTGAGTGAACAATGTCATTTACTTCCTTTTGTTTCCAGTAAGTCATTACTCAAGCAACTGATTATCAGAATTTTGATAGTAATCTGCTCTGATCTCAATGGGCCATTTGCAGGCGCAGACCAAGTGAAGAGGATCACATAAGAAATGAACAAAACATATTTGCACTATAAAACATATACATATTTACAGATGCAAAAATATGCTACAACATTTAGCTCAAGAAGCAGTTTAGAAAGTCAAAACATGGATGGAAAAATAAAATTATGCTTAGAAGAGCTTTATGGATAAGATGTAGCCATAATGACAGAGATGGTTTATGTTACAGGGGTGGCAGCATATCATCATAGGATCGTAGGTTACTAGGCTATAGACCTGGAGGTCATTTCAAGCCTAGCCATTTCATCCCAATGTAATACCATACATACTCTAGTCAATCCCCAGGAATGTATTTATTAATGACTGCCCATGTCCAGGAGGGTTGTGGGTGCTATCCCCAGTAAGAATCTACTGTGCCCCATCCACTCATCCAGGTTCCTTTTGAACAGTGTTGTAGAGGTGCTCTGCATCACATGAATTGGCAGCCTATTCTAAAGATGCAGCAGTCAAATCTGTCCCTCCAGCACATCCTATTCAAGTCGCATGATATATTTAGGTCCCTGGAATGGGTAACTCTACTCCCATGTGATTTACTGATGTGTAGCAAATTCATTAGGTTTTTGTTGGAGATTTCTCTGTAAGCCAGACATTTCTCCCCTTAGAAGTCTATACAATACTGAGTACAGTGACATGACTTTAGTTGGTCTGTGTAAGGCACATGCTGGAGTTCCTTTAGAAGACTCTGAAGTCTCTCTAATTGCTGCAGGTGCTTTGTACGCTACATGCTGAAAGAGGTGTTATATTCATTTATGGGCCTGATTAGTGACAGAATATAGAGGGGTTATAACCCTCTTTGCTAATCAAGTGTGCTACATAGAAAGCCTTCCTTACTACAGTAGACACATAGCGGTCAACGTTAAGGTCACAGTATACTTGTGGTCCCAGATCTCTTACTGCTTTGTAGGTACATAGGGTTGTTGTTTTTCTTTTGGCTTTTCCCAGTTAGGGGTCGCCACAGCAGAACTCTGGTCTGCTAATGATTGGCAGTCAATTTTTATGGTGCAAAGGTACCAGCCTTTTGCCCAACCTTCAACGAAGGCACGCCCATTCACTCATGTCTTTCGAACACCACTCAACCGCGGGGAGGACATGCAGACTCCACACAGAAGGCGCTCCAGCCAAGAATTGTTGTTAAATAGATAGTGTGAAGGAACATTATTTTTACTGAAGGGAATGATGATGCACTTGTTTACATTCAGTATGAGACCATGACTAAGACACCAGTCACTGGTCTGCGCAAGACCCTCCTGAAGTATACTAGCATCATTTGGGGATTCAGTAATTGCACCCAGTTTGCAGTAGGCCACAAACTTGGTCAGCCACAGCCCCTTAGTTTTGGCCTGAACATCTGAGATGTACATACCTAACAGTAGAGGGCCCAGCACTGCCCCACCCTGCTGGTGATAGGTCTGCTTGTTAATGTGGAGTCACCATCTTTGATAGTGTATGACCACTTTGTGAGGCAGCTGACAACGCATCTTACAACAAAGGGGTTCACATTCAGTTTGCTAAGTTTAGCGGTAATGCCTGAGTGTGGGATTGTGTCAAAGGCCTTTGCCAAGTCCAGCTATGCTGTATGCACAGATTTGCCCTCATCTCAATGGCCCTGGCCACATTTTTGAAGAAATCCACCAGGTTTAACAGGTGGGATCTGCACTTGATGAAGCAGAATTGGGTTGGATCCAAGGTTTGGAGGTTGCATATGTCTTTATTTATGAGGTCCGTGATGATACATTCCATGACTTAACAGATGAGGCTGGTCAGACTTATGGGTCTGTTGCTATAGCACGTCTGGTGATGAATCCTCTCTCACGGATTTTGAGGGGTCAGGGGAGAGGGTCTCACCTAACAGGAAGAAAACAAACAAAATTTCCCCTTTAGAGGGGGCAAGGGACACCGGGGGGGCAGAAAGCACAGAAAGACCAATCACTCCGGTCTCCTTTCAAGGACTTTTGGACAACTTCCTGAAATAGGAGATATGTCAGGGCCAACTCAGAATGTGTTGAATTTATCTAAAACCATACTAACAGATGAACAGGTTGCCCTTTTGAATAAGTGTTTGAACTATATTCCCTCATTTTTCAGCCAGGAATATCACATAGTACAGGATTTACAGGCTTTCTGCCGGACTTTAAATCTTAGATTGTTCTTTGATGATAATAAGTCAGAACCATCTGAGGACTTCCGTTTTGGTAAGTCCTCATTCCAACCTCCTGTGAATAAACACGTTTCCATTTTTATGGACACTATTTTGAGGGATATTCACTTTGAGAATATGGGACATATCATGTTGGCCAGCAACTTAACTCCGGATGACAGGATAGCTTTGGATAACTTATGTAATAATAAAGATATAGTTATTGTCCCTGCTGATAAGGGAGGCGCAGTTGTGGTTTGGAACACTGCGGATTATGTCCAGGAAGGGTTAACCCAACTGTCTGATGCTAAGTGTTACATGTACATGTCCATAGATCCAACACCAGTATTTAAGGATGAGATTGACTCCTTTTTGCGGTTAGCCTTTGAGGAGGGTATTATAAACAAGAAATGTTTGGATTCCCTTATGGTTTCTGAACCGTCCAAACAGATATTGTATCTTTTACCCAAAATCCACAAGTCTTTAAACAAACCACCTGGTAGACCAATAGTCTCTGGAATAGGCTCACTGACCGAACCCTTATCGGCCTTCCTTACCAAATATCTGAAACCTCTTTTGGGACATATAAGATCTAGGTTGCAGGACACCACACAGTTTTTGCAGTTAATCAGGGAGACCCAATTGGAACCTGAATGGTATCTATGTACTTTGGACGTAAAATCATTATATACAAGTATACCCCACTGGGCGGGTCTGCAAGCTATTCAATATTGGTTGGAAAGGGTCAACTTATACGCACCTGGGTTTAACACTCTTTTGATATGTATGTCTGAACATGTGTTAAATAAGAATGTTCTGTATTTCCAAGGCCAATGTTATTGGCAGCTACAAGGAACAGCTATGGGGGCATCCTTTGCTCCAATATATGCTGACCTTTTCATGGCCTATGTCGAAGAATACATGATATATGATATATCACACAACATCTTTCAGGTGGAAATGGACATTTGGAGACGTTACCTGGACGACTGCTGGTTGGTGTGGCGGGCTGATGTGGGTTACTTGCGTGAATTTGTTGAGTATCTGAATGACAATGTCTGGGGACTTGAATTTTCTGTAACGTATGATAAAAACTCCATCAATTTTTTGGACGTCACTGTTTACAGGAACCCAGACAATACTTTGTCCACCAAGGTTTTCCGCAAGTACCATAATATAACACCTTGTTACATGCATCAAGTTTACACCCCCGTCACACCATCAGGAGTATTCCCATATCTCAATTTATACGTATCAAACGTCTCAGTTCAAACATGGAGGAATATCAATTGGCCAGTAAGGACCTCAGTCAGAGGTTTACCAATAGGGGATATGATAGATTTGATATTGTGTCTGCTCAGAGTAGAGCTAATAGTCTAGAGAGGGATGATTTATTACATTATCAAATTAAGAACAAAAATCAATCCTCTCGCAGTACATGTGTCAGATTTATCACTACCTATGGTAGAAATATCAATATGATCAGAAACATTATCAATAAACATTGGAATATTCTACTGGCTAATGACAAGCTGCGAAGTATTTTGGGACCACGATGTCTTTTTTCATACAAACGTGGTAAAACCCTAGGCTCCTACTTTTCACATTTCAAACATATGGCAAGTGGGGGTACTACTCATAAACAATTGACTCTTCATGGTGATGAACTTATTGGTTCATTTCCTTGTGGCCATTGTGGATCCTGCCCACACATGCTTAAATCCAAGGAGTTTACCAGTCGTAATACCAGCAGAATTTTTGATATTAAGATCTTTGGTAATTGCAGTAGCGATTGGGTGGTGTACCTGGCCTCCTGTTATTGTGGGGGATTCTATGTTGGACAAACCTCTAGAGCTTTGAGATTCAGAATGAATGAACACCGCAGTGATATAAAAAACCATAAGGAGACCAGTGCCCTTTATCAACATACACTTAAACATCCTCAGGCCAAGTTCAGTTTTATGGTTATTGATCGTATTTCTGGAGACAGAACAAACAAACAAGGTTGGCATGGGTTACTGGATCAAAAAGAGAAATATTGGATTACTACATTGGGGGGTCTATTTCATCCCGGACTGAATGATCATTTATAGGAGAAGATGGTTATTTTTTAACAATAATGTTGATTAATCTGATACTAAGTTGGGGTCATATTTATCTTTTGTAATCATCTGGTTCTATATATGTTGCTAATGAACCTAAATATACTCTGGTTCGGTATTGATCAGAGTTCTAAATATTGAGCCATATGGGCTGTTTTGTAGCACCATTTATGATATGGGCGGTGTCCATGTATAGTAAACTGTCAGGTGAAGATTCCAGTGTTTGTAGGAATAACAGGTATCCAGAATATGCTGGTCTTTTTGACTAGCATCCATATATGTTATTTTTAACACATTTATACTAATCATTTGAGATTATTTGTATTCATCATCACATTTCTAGTCTGGGAGGTTATGCCGTTGCGTTTTTGGTTTTTAAACTTCACCATTGTTGGTCATAGTTACATATTTTGGATATGTCGATTACTCAATTTGTTTAACTGCACACCCACACACACACACACACACACAACACCCCCCCCTTCCCCCCCCCCTTTTTTTGATATAGCGGGTCTGAGCCATTTCAAGTTAAGTACTTGATATATAATACCCTTGGTGCTTTTGACGAATATATGGTCAATATCCAGTGCCTGTGGCTATTAAAGTACAGAATAAAAAGATAAATATGAATAGGATTATATGGCTAGACAGATATGCTATATTATACTAACAACTTGTCAGATTATATGTATGCATTTATTTGGGATTGTTATCCTCTCTGCTCAGGACTGACTTTATTATTATATATGTTACCCTCTGTATATTTGTATGACAAAAACATTAAGTTTTTAAAAAATATGTTTCAATTTCATAAATATTCATGAGCTCAATTTTTTATTGGCTCTTGCTATGTATTTAAATGGATGACTAAATGGAACTTGACTATACTGTTTTACACTGAAGAAGGCTGTTTGCCGAAACTAGTCTGTTATTTAAGTATATAAGTATTAAATAAATATATTGAACTCCGTGCTGCCTTGCTGGTCTATTTGGTGCTTTCTGTTGCTAAGCCACCTTTGTGAAGGGTAATAACTGTTACTGTTGTTCTCCATTCCACAGAAACAAAGCCACGGATTAGGCTGTGATTGAATAGGGTACTTAATGGTGATTCTAGTTCATGTTTTAGTTTGTTTAGAAGACGGCCTGGGTTGCTATCTGGTCCCATAGAGGCTGGGTTTTTGCCCTAAAGAAGGCTTTAATTACCTTCTCTTCAAATATGTAGGGTGGGGGGGAGTTGGAGGCAAGGTTTGTGACATGTTTGGAGAGGATAAGGGAGTGAAATTTTTGCCAAATCTGTCTGCTAGCAGGTTTGCTATCTCTGCAGGATCAGTGTGTGTGATACCATTAGTCACTAGTTCGGCACATGCTTAGGTCCTACCTTTTAAGCTATGTGCATAGCTCTAAAAGGCCTTATGATTATCTTTGGCTGTGATTGCTAAGTTTTTCTCAGTTCCCCTTAGAGGATTTGACAACGTTGTCTTATTTGACTGTTGAGGCTGAGGTGGGTACTTTTCCATTGTTGGGGCCCCGCCTTCCTTTTCTTAGACAGCAATTTTTTGCATTTGTTGTAAAGTTTGTTGATGCTGGATGTCCACCGGGGCATTTTTTGTTTTTTGTTTTTTACTTGGGGCTCTGGCTTTGATTCAGTCTGGAACAGCCTAGTGTATATATTTATACAAGTGATTGTACAGGGCTTTAGTGTAAGCTTTGGTGTAGCTACTACTTCCAGCTGGGAGGGGGTTGGAATGCATTTATACCTTCCCCTAGGAGGGCAAAGTGTGCTTTGGTGAAGCTTTTTAGTCTGACTTCACCCTTTGTGAGTTCTGCTGTTATTGCCAGTTTGAAGGCGACTGATTTGTGGTCAGATTTAACTAATGAGGGTCTGACAGTTGTGGTGGTGCATCTGTTTGTCATGTTAGTGAGCACCAGATCTAGTATGTTTGTTCCACTTATTTGGGTTTGAACAATTTGTTCCAGGGCATTTGAGTTAAAGTCGAGGAACGTTTGTGCTAGTGAGTTAGGGCTAGAGTAGGTTTCCCAGTTGATGGTGGGATAATTGAAATCCCCCATGACCAGAGTGGTTTGGCAATATTTGGATTGACTCCAGCTTGGTCAAGTAAGCCTCCTGCGCATCATGATCCATGGAGTGGGAGCTATAACTAGCTATGACTTGAATGAGGTCTTAATCACATTAATCTGAACATGGAGTAATTCCATAAAGTTGTCCAGTCTAACTAGTCAAGAGGTGAATTTATAGGTTCATAGGTTCATAGGTTCATACTAGGCTATCTGCCCAAGGGCATTTATAAGCCTAGCCCATAGTTATGTGGCTTTCGCCACCCCTTTAGTTTGAATAAAAACTATGCCTATCATTTTTCTGTGCCTCTGTCAAGCAGTGACACTGAAGTAATCCCTGGGGTATATCTGCGATCTCCCATCCATTGGTCAAGATTCCTCTTGAACAAGGCCAGCGAGGTGCTCTGCCTCACATGTACCGGGATTTTGTTCCACAGCATAGGAGTCTCTGGGTGATGAATCTGTCCCTCCAGCACATTCTATTTATAACCGTGTCAAGGTTTAAGTCTCCCCCTTGTGGTTCTGAGGGATCTAGATTTTTGAGGTGAAGCATATTCATCAAATCTGGGTTTGACATGGCCTTATATGTCAGGCACAGGTCACCTCTGAGCAAGCGGTATGAGACTGAATAGAGCTGGAGTTCTTTCAGTCGGGCAGCATAAGACATATTTTTGAGACCCTTTATCCTTTTGGTGAGGAACTTTTGGGGCCTTTCAAGCTGCAGCAGGTGTCTGGTCAGATACATTCGAGCGGGGCATTGTACTCAATCATAGGTCTAATGAGTGATGAGTACAGGGGACGATGACCTCCCTTGATCTAGATGTGAATCCCTTCATGATCAGGTGGGCGATATAGAAGGTTTTCCTAACTACTTTAGCAACATGAGTGTCAAGCGAAGGCTACTGTCAACTTGGGTCCCCAGATCCCTGATGACTTTTCTGTGCTCAGTGGATTGCCACCTATATGGTAGCTAGGGGTAACCTTGTTTTTCCCGAAGGGTATGACTATGCATTTTTGGCGTTTAACTTCAGGCCATGGCTCTGGCACCAGTTATCCATTTCTGTGAGGCCCTTCTGGAGGATATCTGTGTCAGATGTGTTTTCGACTATGGCGCCTAGTTTGCAGTCATCTGCAAACTTTGTCAGCCATAACCCTCCTGTGTTTGCTTGTACTTCAGAAAAGTAGATGCCGAACAAGAGTGGACCCAGGACTGAGCCCTGTGGGACACCACATGTGACAGGCTTTGAGTCTGACATGGCTCCAGCAACTCTGACCCTGTGGGTTCTGTTACTTAGCCAGTTTGCAACCCATCTTGTGATGTATGGGTTTACATTCAAGCTGATGAGTTTTTCGATGATACCTGAGTGAGGTATTGTGTCGAAGGCCTTTGCCAGGTCGAGGTAGGATGTATGGACTGCCTTTCCCTCATCAATGGCCTTGGTGACTGTCTCGAAAAAGTCAACCAAGTTTAAGAGGCAGGATCTGCCTTTGACA
Source organism: Protopterus annectens (assembly GCF_019279795.1). Lineage (NCBI taxonomy): Eukaryota > Metazoa > Chordata > Ceratodontiformes > Protopteridae > Protopterus > Protopterus annectens. Next base: position 71,553,877 of record NC_056725.1, read on the forward strand.
AAGCCAAACTGGGTTGGATCCAAAGTCTGCAAGTTCCCTATGTCTTTATTTATGAGTTCCATTATGATCCTCTCCATGGCTTTGCAGATAAGGCTTGTCAAGCTAATGGGGCGGTAATTTCCAGGGTCTGTGGAGGCACCGCCCTTATGAAGTGGGACCACAGTCGCCGTGCGCCACTCCTTGGGTGCATTATCCTGAGGTGAGGCTAAGATTAAACAGCTGTCCTAACTGTGGGTTTAATTCCTCGTTGAGTTCATGAAGCACACAGCCGGGGACACCATCCGGTCCCATGGATGCTGTGTTTTTGCCTTAGTGAGGGCAGTTCTCACCTGGGCGTTGGAGATGTTTGGGGGCTACAATCCTCTGGAATAGATATCTCTCCTTTTGGGGGAGGGGAGAAGTTTGCACTGAACCTGTCAGCCAGTATGTTAGCAATGTGTGTAGGTTCAGTAATTTTCACATCATTTTGAACTAATTCTGAGCATATCTGGGAGTTTCCTCCTAGGTTTCTAACATAGCTAAAGAAGGCCTTATGATTGTCTTTAGAGTCATTGGCGATTTTTCTCTCAAAATTTGCCTTGGATGATTTTATGAGAGCTCTTAGTTTGTTACTTATAATGATCAAAGGTGTCTTACCTTTCAAGGATTTTGCTCTATCTTGTAGTAGCTTCCTCCTTTTGTTGTAGAGCTTGTTTATGGCTGGGGTCCACCAGACTGGATGCTTGCCTTTGGTACAGAGAGTCTTAGTTTTGTTTGGGATTGCCTGATCCATGCAGTCCTGTAGGTGCTGGTAGAAGGCATTTGTAAGTGATTCAGTGGTTTGAGTAATGTTTACCACTGGCTCAGGGGCCTTAAAGGAGACCACACTAGTTTTAGAAGTGTGAAATCGGCTTTTGAGAAGTTTTTCACTGTGGTCTTTTTGTTTCAGGTGGGGCGGGATGAGGACCTCCAGCGAGATTAGTTTATGATCTGATCTCACCAGTGAGGGGTATACTTCGGTGTTGAACATTTTGATCCCATGTTCGTGATGATGAGATCAAGTATGTTTTCTCCTCTTGTGGGGATGGTGACTAGTTGTTCCATGGCATTTGAGTTTATGAACTCCAGGAATCTTTGGGTTAGAGTGTTCGGGCTTGAGTAGTGTTCCCAGTCTATATTAGGGTAGTTGAAGTCACCTAGTATGATGGTGTTTGGAGATACATTTATCCTCCAATGTTTTCAGGAAGGCCATGTGAGGTTCCTGAGTTTGAGAGGGTGGCCTGTAACATGCTACAAATTGCAGAGCAGTCTTGCCTATGGTTAATTGCACCTGGATGGTCTCCGATGCATCGTCGTTGCCACCAACCTTGAGGTGTGGGTGTCCTTTATGAATATGGACACCCCTCCTTTCTTGGTGTTGTCCGGATTTTGGGGCGGGCATGATATGAGGTGAAACCTGTTAGTGCTGGGGTGCTCTCAGGAGCCTTGAACCAGGTTTCTGTCACAGCACAGACATCGATGTTCTCCATATTGAGAAGGGCCTCGAGTGCATGCATCTTGAGAGTGAGACTTCTGGCATTGAGCAGCATTACCCTTAGTTTTTTTCCTTTTTGGTGTTCTAGGGTGGTAGGTTTAGAATTTGAGCCTTGCCTAAAAAAGGCACTATGGGGGTGGCAAGAGCCTTTGCCAATATCCGGAAGCCCAGGGATGACCGGTGCAAGCCGTCCCTTGTGAAGCAGCGTGGCTTGTCCAGCATGTCATCCCAGGCAGACAGACATTGGATCCCCTTTGAATGACACCAGAATTTATAAATAGAAATACTGCCTCCTTTGGTTCTTAGATGTTTGTTTTGTAGTCTGAAGGTGTGGAAGGCATTGTAGCTTTGCAAGGCTGTGGTACCATCTCAGCCCTTGAACCAGGTTTCTGTGACTGCACAGACAACTACATCCTCCAGTGATAGAAGTGCTTGCAGGGCGTGGAATTTTTGGTTTAAGCTCCTAGCATTTAGCAGCATAACCGCTATTTTGGTATGGTTATCAATTTTCACATCTGCAATTTTGTTTTTGAAACCTTGCCTAAAAAAGGCACTATGGGATGGGAAGAGCCTTTGCCAGCAGCCGAAAGCCTAGTGGTGCCATGTGCAAAACCGTCTCTGGCAAAGCAGCGAGATTTGTCAACCATGTCATCCTAGGCTGACAGAAACTGGATCCCCTATGAATGACAGAAAACCTAAGCCAATTATTGAAATTGATCATTTTTTGTTTATATTGTGGAATCAGTCTAGATGATTTGCATGTGTCTGAGTGTGGAATGGAGTCCCATAGTTTAGATGCTAGGATGGAGAATACATGGTCAGTGCAATGAAATTTAGTTTTTGGAGTTAGTAGGATGGGTTGAGATTGAGAGATACCCCTGAGATTATATGGGGAGTGAAAAGTTTCAGTGAGAGGAGAAGATGTCTTAGGATAAAGTGCTCTGTGGTTTAGTGATCCTAGTAGGAGGTTGGTTTTTAAATGTACTGGGAACCATTTAGCTTTGGTGAGAGTTAGGCAGTGGTGTTCATAAATGGGGACATTAGTAATGAACTGGTAGAGTTTATTGGAGATGGTTTGCAAGTGTGTTGCATTTTTCTTTCTGGCTGCAGTAATTATGGGGGTGGTCCATGTTCAAGTTGAGATAAGAGTATTCCTTTACCCATGGCAGCTTTGTCTGGCTTAGACAGAAGAGGAGATCACTTGTTTGCCCAGAACAGTAGTATGATCTATTTGCATGCATTTTGAATGTTTAATTGAAAGTTACGAGATTGGTCTAGCCAAATGCCAAGGTATTTGAAGGATGCAGTAGTTTCTATAGTGGTACTGTTAACATTTTTAATATTAAGGAATCTGGGTGCGTTGGATATCTTTTGTTTTATTCCAAATATCATTTTTTTTGTTTTTGAGGGATTGAGTATATGTTTCTGACCTATTAGCCATTGGTTGAGAGTTTGGAGGTTATCCTTGAGGGTTTGGAGCTGATCTTGGAAGTTTGTATAATAGAGTGGGTTTTGTTCGACCTGTAGCTGACCATCTCATCTGTATGGGCCCATGCTTGGTCATCAAACAGAAAAATCATAGAATGGCATTATATTCAAAAATGCCATTCAGTGAAACTCCTCACTGCCCCCTCCCACTAATTATTTATATATATATATATATATATATATATATATATATATATATATACATATATATATATATATATATATATATACATATATATATATATATATATATATACATATATATATATATATATATATATATATATATATATATATATATACATATATATACATATCAACTCCAAGATTGCACTACAGTGGTGAAAGGGCAAATTTCCTAATCCATACCATAATGCAATCTTACTCAAATGGCTCAAACAGCATGTTCTATGAAACGTGCCAGCCAGTGCTCTTTCCATTTGATGGCTGAACATAGACCCCATCTGCATAAAGAATTAGAGGCATTGAGTTTGTCAGATGGGAGATTATTGAAACATATGGAAAACAACAGAGGGACTAAAGTGGAACCCTGGGGAACTCCTTTTATAAGAGGATCAAGAGGATCTCAGTATGCAAAATGATAACACTCTTACCCTACAGGGAACCCCTCGTTGCTTTGCAATTGATGAGAAGAATTTTGCTATAACAGTTGCACCCAGATGGAGCCATCTCCCTGCAGATGTCAGGAAAGAATCAACAAACTCCACATTTACAGCAAAGCTTTTAGAGCACCTAATGCAAGAATATACTTGCACCTTCTTTTTTAGACCAACACTGGTAAAAAGGTGCATACATCCATAAATGTAAAATATGTCACTCCTAGTTGAAGATATTTGCATTTTCTTTTTCCTATGTTAATGAGTCGTGTACATAAGTCAAACCAGTAGCACTCTGTAGAAGTAATCATTATATACAAGTTCAGCAATGCTTTTAACGCCAATCCAAACAGATGGTTTATAGAAAAACAGGAGATACTGGGGAAAAGACCAAGACTGTGGAACTGGAGAGCTACATGGCTGAATGTTCAGTACACAGCGAGTCAGCATGAGAGGAATAAATGTTGTTGCATAATCTTCCATCTGTAAATATGTATATATCTGTTTTTTAGCATACCCTTGTATCTGTAAATATGTTTTGTTCATTTGTTATGTGATCCTATTCACCCAGACTGTTCCTGCAAATGGACTATTGCAATCAGTGCACTACCTCAATAAATAAATATGAATAAAATAAAATAAATAAAAATGTTCAAGAATAAGAGAAGTCACAAGAAGAGTGCTACATATGTCTGTCCAAGTTCCAGTACTCTTCAGTATGTTTATGATCAAACTATTTGCAGGTCACACAAAGATGGGTGCAGCTATGGAGAGAGGAAGGTGAATATAATGAAGGATGTGGGAAGTCTAAACAAATGGATAGAAAGATGGTAGTTGAGGTTCATTACAAACCAATGCAACAAATTTCCTGAGAGGAATGAAACTGATGACAACAGAACAGGAAATGGATATGGGTGTGTTGATCACATCTGGACTGGACTGTACTTGCTGTGCTAATCTTATTATGTTACATTTTTACATAGTTCATCATTGCAGCGTATCTGAAACTCCAGTAGTTGTTCAAATCATATTTAGGAATTATCATATCATTTTTTTAACATGGAGTCCTTCTCTCTAAATATTTTGTAGCCATTAATAGTTTAGGTTCATAACTCTACCCTTAACACAATATCTGTAATTATCAACTCTACTCTTCAGTGCATATACTTTTCTACTAAAAAAACTGTCATAGGCGTCAATAATCAAATCTATAAAACACCTACTATAATTTTTTATTCTATTATTTTGACTAATTCAATGTGTGAGAAATAAATTTATCAAAATGTTTACATAATGTCTATCTCCAAAGCTATGAGCATTATAAGGGAAAACGTCTTAAATATTTACTGCTCCTTGAAAATAGAACTAGTTACTAACTACAGAGAAGTGATTCATTTTAAGTGTAATATAATATGAAGAAAATACAAGGGTTTTTTTCAGCAATGTCCTATTTTCTATATATTTGTCACTTGTCAAGAGATTTATTATGCTGCTGTGCTTCAAAATATTTAGTCTATATCTGTGGTTAATTCAGATGCTTAATAACAAACGATGAGCTGACCACATTATTCCATGAATTAATTAAGTTCCTAGTGTGAGCTGTGGGGCTTGCCCTACAAAGCCCCTTACAGTCCAACGTGGCCATTTGTAATTCAGACCTATGCTAGCCATGATGAGAAAAGACTGCATTATCTCTCATCAGCTAATTTGCATGTTTTCTGAATCGCAGTTACTCCCATGCACATACACATGTAGACAGTCATCTTCCCATCAATGTGAAGCGAGTTTGTCTATTACTCAGTTTAAGTGCAACCTAGAGCAGTGGATGGGGAATAGGAAATTTGCGCTGGGCCTTATGTTAAGTCAAAACTATTGTGTGGAATTCATTTTTTGTCTAGGTTTCTTGTACACAGCTATCCATTTTGTTCTGACATTGAACTATTTTCAGAGTATGTTCCTGAATAAACAAAACCATTTACTGTAGGTCTTTTTTCAGTACAGTTTCTCTATGAGAAGACTTTGTGGAACTCATTGTTAGTGCAGTTTGATCCTAGTATTTGCAAAAGAAAGTCTATTTGACTGGAAAAGTTAAGAATTACAGCATACACATATTCTTAACTTGACATTGTTTTAGTCTAGCTAAACGTTATACTTTCTTCTCAAAGTTCTAACTTCAATGCACAGCCTCACCAGAGAGCTGTGATATGTCCACTCTCGTGGAACACTCTTCGGTGTCAGCTTCCAAAGCCACTTGATAGACTCAATTGTCTTGGATAATAAGCATAGTGATATAGGGACTAACACCGAAATGCCACTCACACTGAGGAAAGCTCAGAAATCCCCCCAAAAAAGTGGAAAATTATGCTTAAGACAAGAAAAACAGCCAAGAAAAAACATTAAGCTAATACCATGCAACACAGAAAAGAATCACAGATAGCACACAACATGTGAAAAAGTTCAGACCCACCTACCTATAGTAAATCAAGCAACACAAATATTCTTTCCAGAAATGGAAATCAACCATTTAATATAATGTTTTCATCCCCAAATACTTTATAATAAGGCTTTTGGCTTACACTCATCATCCTTTTTTTAATTGTGTAGTAGGGCTATTTAGCCATTTTTCTCCATAAACTTGCAATGCCAGCAGACATTAGCAGTTTTCAAAGATTCAACAACTAAAAGTTCAGTATTTGTGACGTACTTTCCAAAAACAGGATGTTACATTAATCCACAGTTTCCTTTGTTAACCACTTGTTCATTTATGTGTGGACACCATTTTACCCAGTAGACTGTGCTTTGGAAAATAACACATTTCACTGGGCATAGAAAAAAAGCAGCATCTTGCTTTACACAAACACATTTTCTCACCTAAATATGCTTCATAGTAAATTTCCAAGAGACAATAGTCAAATTTGAATATGAGTTTAGGCTAAAAGTTTCTTTATAGTCACCCACATAGTTGTCTACAGTACACCTTACAATAATTTAGGTAAGCTTGTCCATGTACAACACAGCTCACTCCTTGGAGGACCACACACATCAAACTGTGACAATTCAAACACCAAGAAGCTACCTACACTCTGAAATATCCAGTTATTGAGTAATTACACAGATAATCTCATATGTAAATTCCCTGCAACTTTATTTACCCTGAGATCACACAAGCACGAAGAAAAGCTACAGCTGCAAGTACGTAATGTCCGCTCTGTCATCTTCTCCATGCTTTCACAATCTCCAACACTGCAAATAAATAGTGAAACAGCACTATTCCATGCTCTGAGGCTTTCAAGATGGTATTCATTGTTCATGTCCATGATGAAGTGTCCTGTTCCCACACAGACATTATCCAGTAACTTAAAGGTTTGTATTGCCTTAGTAAGAATCATGTCAAACTTTTTCCTATAATCATATCTTTGCTCAGACTCATCAATATAATCTGTCATAAGGATAGTACAGTCTCATGGTAGATGTACATGCTTTGTAGGATCATTTTTTCTTCCCTAAATATCTGCCCCTAACTTGAACTGAAAGTACTAGGATGATGACCAAAACTTTTACTTTCTTTTCTAAATCAGTAACACATCATGACCTTCTGTCCAGCTGGTTGCACTTTATAATTAGAAATAATTCTGAGCTCCAGCTGTTGTACTTGCACAGTAGGAAACAACCATATGATGCAAAAACCCTCAGTGGGTGCAGTTCTAATTTAAGATGTACTCCCTTAACTTCAAATTATAGAATAAAAAGTAAACTATTTTAAGAGCGACCTCAAGCAAGACATTGTCTTTCTGTCCCTCAGTCAGTCTCCACTTCTTACATTCCACAGAACTGTTAGCTCTTAATTTGACAAGAATAGGAACAATACAGAAAAGATCTATGGTTGAGAGAACTAACCCCTAAAAGATATTGCCTTTTGATAAGCACCTTATAATTTACCAATCAAAGGCCACTAGATGCATGCTTAGCAAGACAGGAAACTTTAATTCTAGCCTGAATATGTGTGTGAGTTATAAGCCCGAAAACTGCATAGTGTATAGTTTTAGAATGAGTACCTATGGTGACCAAATTCTCTATGACTTTGAAAAATGATGGGAGTAGAGAGGGATTTATCTAAAACCAGTAGGCACACAGGTGCACATGTTGCAGTAAATCTAGTACCTTTGTGGATATATTCAGTGATTTTCTGTTGCAGTTTAGAGTAGTACAGATCTGATTTTTTTTCATTCAATTGGTTCAAGTCACGAGGTACTGATTAGACTACTGTTGAGCTTGCTTCCTGTGGCATATGGACAGAGATGCTTCACAAAAGTTCCTCTCCAAGGTACAGAGCAATGAAGACTTGACTCTGACTTAGGTGACCTGAGATCAGTTGGCCACTCTGGTACCACAGGAGCATGTGAAAGCTTGTGGGAGTGCAAAGCTAGTACTGGCTTCCTCATTCATGTGGGGACAAGGCTGGCCAATCAGCTGCAATACCAGTTAGTAGAAGAGATGGGAGACACGGATAGTAGCAATTTTAGACATCTATACCCACAAAGCTGTGCCAAACACAGTAGTCACATTAGAAGATGCACAGGAATGTGTGGATGCCACAGAACAGCATTATGGGAGTCTGCTGGTGTCAGGATGCAACTGGAATCAACATTTGGACCACTAGAAAAATCTGCACAACCTCTGTGGCTGCCTTTATGATAACCTCATCTATCTATCACCAGTAGCCATGGATCACCCAAGACTGATGCACTACCAAGCAGACTTCCAGTAGAGATTGGAGACCCCCCCCCCTCCATGGTATGATGTGGTTTGTAAGGCTCAAGAGGGAAGGGGAGTGAATGGCCTTCAAAATGGCAGAGGAGGCCTGAAAGTTGGTGGCTGTCCGATCTGTTGGCCATTCAGTCTCTGTATTTTGGGGCTCAGTCTATCATGTCCCAACATTTCATATGGTTACTGAATGTTTGATGTGTGGTGTTGTACATGGAAGACATAGGCACTATTTTAAGCCAAGGATTGTATGGGTCCTATTCACCTTTGATATCCAAGACTTGTGAAGGGTTCTGTTTGATTCTAAATAACTAACTCATGCTGTCCTATATGCTGTACTGTCTTGTAAGGGAGGGTTACAAATATCCAGTGAGGCAGTACTCTGTGTGAGGCTTTTAAGTAGTATAGGTTTGTAAGATGAGGGAGCAGTGATACATTAGCTGAACTTTTTTTCTTGGTGAAGGGGGTCACTCACCTACAGCTACAAGAGGCATTCATGAAGTGAATATTGGAGTTCACAGCACTCCATAGTGTAACAACGAGTGGTGTGTATGTCTACATTTTAGAATCACCATCTTTATTGGACTACAGATGTGGGTAATTGTGTTTGTGTCATTGTAAGTAGAGGTGAAAGGAGTCCTAACTATCATTGACTAACTTTTCTGGCCTGCTGATTCTCCACAGGCTTTGCAGCAAGCAGAAATGTCTTGACTGATAAATACATCAAAAACTAAGAGTATGAGATTTGGGAGACATAAACTGAAAGGTAAATATTTAATATAGCACACATTGATTGAAACTGTAAATTCATTTAAGGACCTGGATATATGGGTAGATTCAGCTTTGAGGTTTTCTAATCATATCAACCAATTGGTTAATGATGGTTATAGAACTGTAGATTGTATAAAAAATTATAAAGTCTAGGAAATCAGAAATGATGATGTCCTTATTTGTTAGTTACATTAGACCCAAACATGAGTATGGAATAACAATATGGAAATCTTATATGAAAACAAGCATGAGTATACTGGAAGAGTATAGCAGAAATATACCAAGGACATCCACGGATGTGAAAATTTAAGTTATTACAAAAGACTACAATATCTGAAGCTGTACAGTGTCTCATATGGATATTTAAGGGGAGACTTGGATATGTAGATCAGAGTGTATGTGCTGTATCTTTAAGAAGCATATCAAGGAGTGAGCGTGCACATATAAATACCAGGCACATGCTATTCCCAGTGCCATTTTGAGAGTGCAGCCAGAGAGTGAGCATGTATTATTGCAGTAATTAGTTTGTATACAAGTCACTTAAGTTAAAGTCAGTAAACTTCTATTGTGATGTTTGTATATAATCAAGCTGCTTGAACAGAACCCATGAAGACTCTTCTATTGTATCCAAAGTAAGACAGCGACATGGTGTCAGAACTGGGATTCCAGAGATTGATATTCAGAGCTATGATGTGCAGAGATGACAGTGAAGGTAAATTAAAAGAAATGAACACAAAAAAGAGCCAGAAAAGAATCAAAGGTAATGAGAATCTGCAGAAATAGCTTATTTTATAAAAAAGATAAAATGGAGCATTACAAGGGCACAAACCGCATTATTAAACAAGTGGGAGGCACAAACAATTTATTAACTAAGCAAAATGTTTAAGATTAAGATATTTGATGGAATGATTGTTAGAAAGCAAACCAAGTATGTTTAAAGCAGAACAAGTGTATCTGAGGCAAAACAGGCATGTTTAGAGTAAAACTAGCACAAGAAAAGTACAGTGGGCATGAAAAGAGATTAAATGAGCAAAATGAATATAATAAAGGCAAAAATGGTACATTAAGCATAAATAAAGCAATGCAATTGCATGTTTTTTGGCAAAGTGCTGTGTTTTGGCATAATTACAACTTTATATTATATCAAGGGCATAACTAGAGGTATTTGAAGTATCTCAAAGTGTGTAAAACTGCTAACAGTGTGTGCTTATTACTGTGCATGTATTCTGAAGAGTTATTTGTGTGCAAAGTGCAACTATTTCATGAAGTACAGTCAATGTATAGCCATTTTGAAAAGTTCCTTGTGCTGGGTGTGTCTATTCACAAGGTGCCACCATTACAGAGTGTTTCTTGCACTGTAAAGAATTGCCTAGCAAGGTACTGCCATTTTGGGGAAATTTCAGTGTACTGTGTACTGTTTATTTGCAAAGTGCAATTATTTCAAAATGTTTCTGACTCTGAGCTTCTTTTTCCCCAGTTCATTTGCATTGTGCAGTTGTTTGAAATGCTTCTTATACTGATGAGGTGATTTCTTGCAGAACGGTGATTTCAACAGTATTACAATGCCCGAGAGACTTATTTCGCAAAGATATTCAGAAGCTTGTTGGGCTATTGGCCAAAGTTACAAATACTGGCATAAATTTCTAGCATATGAGTATGTTTACGTGTTCATGCTTATTTGCAGAACCCTTCACTGGTATGTGTTACTATGGCAGACAGATTTCAAAAGCCCTTACCATTTATATTTCAGCAGAATATTGTAGAGAACTGGAGAATATTTGAGCAAGAGTACTATATTTTTATACAAGTAGCTTATTCAGATAATGATGCATGCAACAGGGCATTCATTTTGCTAAACCTGCCTAGGTCAGAGGACATTGAAAGAGAGCATTCATTTGTGTATCCACCAGCAGTATATGAGGGAGAAGGTGAAAATCATCATATTGTTGTACAGGCTGAATCAAGGGAAGATTCCGAGTGTTTGAAGCACAAATTCAGAGTAATGTGTAACCCCCCCAGACAAACAGTACATTAGAAAGGCATTTCTTTTACACAATAGATCAGAAACTAGGTGAAACTTTTGCAGCTTATATTACTGACCTGAAAGTCAAAATGTGTCAGTTTGGTGTCTTAAAAGATGAGTTAACAAAAGACAGACTCGTATGTGGTATTAATAGATCTGCTGTGAGAAAGATTTTGCTTTGTGACAGTGATTTAACATTGAGTAAAGCCATAGAGATTTGTCAAATCCATGAAGTTACAGAAAAACACACAAGTATGCTTGCAAGTGACAAGAGCATGGTTTCAGCAGGCTCCAGAGCAAATGTACACAGCATGCAACACGTGGCAATCAGAAGTAGACCTAAGCACATGGCAGCGACAGTCCCTGCTGGCTCACCAGGGAAACCACATAGTTTTCCAGCAAGTTCTAAGGCTAGTTCAGTTAAAGGAGCATGCTCAGTGCAGTAAAAATATGAATCCGCAAAACCTTAGTCCAGCTTTATTGTTAACTGTCACAACTGTGGTGCCAATCATGAGTCTAAAAGAGAAAAATGCTTAGCATTTGGTCAGCAATATCACAAGTGTCAAAAATGGAACCATTTTCAAAAGTTTTGGAAATCAAGTAAACCCCACACAGTTGTAAAGAAGGGTCACTCAAAAAAGCAAGTTGATCAAGTAGGGTCGCAGCAGTCCACTTTCAATGTAGATGGTGTTTCAGTGATTGGTGAAAGAATTGATGCAGTAAATATGATAGCAAAGAGCGAAGTGTTTTGTACAGTCCAGATCAATGGTAAATCCACAGAGCTTCAAGTAGACACTGGTTCAAAGTGTAGTGTTATATTAGTAGACACATTTGTTAAGGTGAGAACTAATAACCAACTCAATGTGGCTAGTAGTGCAAAACTTGTTGCTTATGAAGGTGAAGAAATTCATACTGAAGGCTATGTGATGTTTTCATATTATTTGGTTAAGAACTGTTACAGCTTGTAATTATATGTAGTCCAAAGACCAGTACAGTCATTACTGGGTCTCAAAGGCAGTTTGAAAATGAATCTGCTTTCTTTTACCAAAGTTCATCAAATAAGTGCATATCCTAGTTCCAAATTTTCTGATGCCATTTTCTCAAAGTAAGCTGATGTTTTCACTGATAAGTTGGGCAAACTTCCAGTTGTGTATTCCATGAAGTTAGACCCAGAGGTCACTTCAGTAGCCAGACCAGCAAGAAGAGTTTCGATAGCTATGCAGGATAAAGTTAAAGCTCAGCTGGATAAAATGGTACGGCAAGGTGTAATTTGTCCAGTTACAGAACCAACTGAGAGGGTGTCATCCATGGTAGCAGCTCATAAAAAGGCTCAGACAAAATCAGAATATGTATTGACCCAAGAGATCTGAACAAAGCATTTAAGAGACCACATCATCCAATGCGTACAGTTGAAGAGATCGCAGCTCTGACACCGAATGCCACTGTTTTGTTGGTCTTGGATTCAAAAAGTTAATTTTGGCAAGTAATGTTTGATCACAAATCCTCATTACTAACCACTTTCAGTATCCCATTTGGCAGATACAGATTATTAAGGATACCATTTGGAATAAATTCTGCAAGTGAAGTCTTCTGGCATGCAATGAAGCAAATTCTTTTGGGTTATCCTTGTGCCATAATAGGTTCATAGGTGTGTACTAGGCTAATGGCCCTGGAGCCTTTACAAGCCTAGCCCATAGGATTACCTTGGCATCATGCCACCCTACCTTGTTCCTAGTGCCAATGTTAAGTAGAGCAACTGGAGTGATCCCCAGGGTGAATTTTCTATTTCCCATCCATTCATCAAGATTCCTCTTGAAGAGGGCCAGTGAGGTGCTCTGCTTGACATGTATGGAAAGTCTATTCCATAGCATAGGCAGTCTATCATAGTAAATGATTTATTGGTTGGAGGTAATGGTAAAGCAGAGCATAACAGAAACCTAAAGAGAGTTCTAGACAGAGCATGTGAAGTAAACCTGAAGCTCAATCCTCTGAAGTGTAAATTCAGACAAACAGAAATTACATATGTAGGTCATTTAGTTACCAGTACTGGCTTGAGACCAGAACCAAGCAAGCTGTTCTTGAGATGTCAGCACCAGATAATATTCAAGTTCTACAGTGTTTCCTAGGCATGGTCAGCTATTTAGGCAAGTTTATACCAGATTTCAGTGAGTTGACATAGTTAAGAGAACTGATGCATAAAAACGTTGCATGGTCATGGTTAGAACAGCACCAGAAGGCATTTGAAGACCTTAAGCAGAAAATTGCCATCCCACCCACATTAAGATAACATGATATAAATAAGCCAGTCACTCTTTCCTGTGATGCTTCAAAATTTGGACTTGGCACAGTCATTTTTCAAGAGGGTAGACCAGTGGCCTATGCATCTAGAACACTTACCCAAACTGAAATACAATATTCTCAAATTGAGAAAGAACTTTTGGCAATAGTATTTGCATGTTCAAAGTTTCATGATTATATCTATGGTCGAGCTATTCAAATTGAAACTGATCAACAACCTCTAGTTACTATTCTAAAGAAGCCTATGGATTCAGCTCCAGTGAGATTGCAAAGAATGATGCTCAAATTGGAAATGTACAACTTCAAAATGGTCTATACAAAAGGCAAACTATCCAGATCACCCAGAAATATGGTGGAACAGCTTCATGCAGAGAATTTTGACTTTGACATGATGGCAATGTGTAATTTTTCTACCACTAGACTTGATGAGCTGAGAGAGCATACAAAGAATGATCCAGTTTTGCAAAAGCTCAACCACTACATTACTGCTGGATGGCTGTCAATGCAATCTAGTGTACCACCTGAAGTGAAAACCAATTTTCCTTACAGAGATGAAATGTTTGATGGAAGATGGCATTATTTTCAAAGGTCCTAAAATTGTTGTTCCTGCTTCCTTACAACATGAATATATTCAGGTTTTGCATCGTGATCACCCAGGTTCCACATCTACTAAGAGAAGACTGAGAGAACTAGTATTTTGGCTTTCATTAGTGAAAGACATTGATAAAGCACTTTCTTCTTGTTCAGTATGCAATAGTACTAAACAACATTTGAAAAGAGAACCACTTCTGCTAAGTCAAGTTCCTGAACTACCTTGGTCAACAGTAGCCACTGATATCTTTGAGTGGGACAATCAACACTACTTAGTATTGGTAGACTCTTATTCGAATTGGTTTGAGATTGACCTACTACCAAACCTAACATCGACTACTGTTATTACTAAGTTGAAATGTCATTTCTCAATCCACGGTAGTCCACACAAAGTTATTTCTGACAATGGTACTCAATTTACTAGTCCGTTATTTCAGAAATTTGCAAGAGAATGGGGCTTTGTACATGTTACTAGCAGTCCTGAATATCCACAGTCAAATGGACTAGCTGAATATGCAGTGCAGAGTGCACAGCAATTACTTGAAAGATCAAAGTGTGATACAGATGTCTTTTTGAATTTACTTCATCTCAGAAACATACCCCACGAAGATATACTTGACTCACCAGCTCAAAGACTTCTATCCAGGCAAACCAGAATGACGCTACCTAGTAGTTCCAGTTTATTGAGGCCTAAAGCTAAGAACAACAGAACCATCAAGGCTCAATTATTCAAGAAGTGTTCTATCCAGACGTCCATGATAAATCGAGTAGATTTTTTCATCCATTGAGGGAAGGAGAGAGAGTGAGACTACAAACAGTGAAAGGTTTCGACCAGATTGGTCAAGTTACAGGTATCTGTACCTAGCCGAGATCCTACCTTGTAGAATCTGTGTGTGTGCAGTACAGGAGAAATTGCAGACAACTTCCTGTACCAGAATGAACATCGCACCATCGTTCTTATGATACAGACTCTAGATATCAGAGCAAACCAGACGTTGTTCCCATCCCAGTGTGTGTCTGAACATCTACTTACATTCCTGAGAATGTTTCAAATACTCTCAAGGTTGAACATTCTATAGAGGCAGCTACAGTTGCTAAACCTAATTCCCGGTTTTATGTCACACGATATGGTCGAATTTCCAAGCCCAGTGTGAAATACACAGCAACATGGACACAACTGTAGATATGTACCTAGTCTTGTATAATTGCATGACAAAGAACTACTTGTATTATCTGCATGCCAAATAGATTCATAACACTGCATGATCTATTTCTCAAAGAGGGAGGATGTAGATCAGAGTGTATGTGCTGTATCTTTAAGAAGCATATCAAGAACTGAATGTGTGCATATAAATACCAGGCACGTGCTATTCCCAGTGCCATTTTGAGAGTGCATGTAGAGAGTGAGCATGTATGGTTGCAGTAGTTAGTTTGTATACAAGTTACTTAAGTTAAAGTCAGTAAACTTCTATTGTGATGTGTTTGTATATAAGAAAGCTGCTTGAATAGAACTCACAAAGACTCTTCTATTGTATCCCAAGTAGTGGTCACACACCATGTCGATCTCCTACTTTGGATACAATAGTAGAGTCTTTGTGGGTTCTGTTCAAGAAGCTTTATTATATATAAACACATCACAATAGAAGTTTGTCATGCTCTGCTTCATCATTGCCTCCAACTAATAAATCATCTGCTATTATGGCACAAGGATAATCTGAAAAAATTTGCTCCATTGCACGCCGTAAAACTTCACTTGCAGAATTTATTCCAAATGACATCCTGAGGAATCAATATCTGCCAAATGGGGTACTGAAAGTAGTCAGTAATGAGGATTTGCAATCAATTATTACTTGCCAAAATGAACTTTTTGCATACAAGACCGATAAAACAGTAGTATTCGGTATTAGACTGTGACCTCTTCGACTGTACGTATTGGATGATGTGGTCTCTTCACTGCTTTGTTTAGATCTCTTGGGCCTATGCATATTCTGATTTTGTTTGGCCTTTTTTGTGAGTTGCAACCATGGATGACACCCAGTTGGTTCTGTAACTGGACAAATTACACCTTGCTGTACCATTTTATCTAACTGAGCCTTGACTTTATCCTGCAAGCTATCGGAACTCTTCTTGTTTTTCTGACTACTGGAATGACCTCTGGATCTAACCTCATAGAATACACAACTGGATGTTTGCCCAAATAAGGTATCAACCAGATAAAATAATTTTCCTTTTATATAGACCATTTTGAGTTGTACTTTTACAATTTGAGCATCATTCTTTGAAAACTCACTGGAGCTGAATGCATAGGCTTCTTTAGAATAGTAACTAGAGGTTGTTGATCAGTTTCAATCTGAATAGCTTGACTGTCGATATAATCATGAAACTTTGAACATGCAAATACTGTTGCCAAAAGTTCTTTCTCAATTTGAGCATATTGTATTTTAGTTTGGGTAAGTGTTCTAGATCCATAGGCTACTGGTCTGCACTCATGAAGAATGACTGTGCCAAGACCAAATTTTGAAGCATCGCAGGAAAGAGTGACTGGCTTATTGATATAGGGCATTTATAGACTACTACCTGTAGCGATGTTTGGGGTTATCAAAAAGTACTAGAGAATCATCAGATAACCTATGTAGAATATTCTATAGGAATGAGAAGTGTACTAATTGGTTCTCTGACAAAGTAGCTGATGCATGGAACAGACTACCAAATTACATTAAAGCAAGTACTAGTTTAGATGTTTTTAAGAACAGCCTAGACACTTATGGGAACAAGTGTTTTGGTATATTGGCAGGCTAGAAAGGCATTAATGTCCATGCTTGAAATATCTGTATGTATGTATGAGTGCTTCACAGCGTACTGTAGGAGAGGATGATCTTAAGCCCTTTGTAGTATGTATTTATGGGCTTCCTCTTTCTTTCATGTATGTGCTTCATATTCCTGTATCTGTATAATGGTGGTGCATGGCTGCCTTGGGATTGTTGAGTGGGAGGACCCCCCCCCCCACACACACACACACACTTAAGAAGCCATGACTAATACTAGGAGATTGAACTGGCATCCTTAGGGATGTGCTGGCATAGGCCTCAATGTACTCTTGAGCGGCACATGCACTAATATCAGTGGTTATACAACACTGGAGTACATTGTGAAGACCTGCATTCATACTGTATGCCATTGTCAGGATGATTGCATTATAATGGCAAGCCATCACACTGCTAGACATGTAGCACTTCCATGGTTCAGAGAACAGACAGGGAGCATTTAATGATAGTTGCATCCATCCACAGTTTACGTAGAGGCAGTATGTGTGTGTTGCTGTTGGCCCATAGACACACATGACTTTCTCCAGATATCCCTGTGTTTCTGTATGGTTTTCTTTGCAGGGTAATGTGGTCCCATGCCATCTGTCAAACCATACCTTACTGACTGCTGCCAAACAAATGGCAGCCATGCAAGTGGCTTGTGCTAAAATGTGGGTGGCAAGCAACAGAGATCATGTGAGCACTGTTCATGGCATGTGTTGCAGAGGTGGGATATACCATGCATGACATGTCACTAGCTTACACACATATTTCTTTTATATTACAGGTAGCCATGCATGACACAAATAGACACCACAAGGAGAAATTCTCTCAGGTAAAAAACAGCATACTGCTGTAGGTTTCCCTGAGTTTGGCCAGTGGATGCCCTGCAATATGAGATCTGGCCAAGTTGTCCATAAGTGTGCCTGGTGGGACCTCTAAGGCCAAATCAGTGCATCTGGTCAGTAAAATAGATTATACAAACAGGATCAGAGAAGGGTCACCAACATGACTGTGCATGTATGCTGCAAGGCAATTTGCATGCTATGGGGACAGGGGACCACAGGTGAGAAAATACTAACAGAGTCAGTTAGCAGACCCTGAAGAGTTAATAGCATCCATTACTGTGGACCAGACAATTCCACTATCCATGGCTGAGTACTAGACTTGGGTGCTGTACTGCAGGGAGCGCCTCAAATATCACTTACCAGTGACCCATGTAAGTATCTCAGAACATGTAAAACTGTCTGGAATATCCATCTGACTTGGGGCCATACAAATAATAAGCTTGACTTCTTTGTTGATTCAGGAATAATGGACCTACACCTTACACCATTAGTCTCTTCTATATATTAACTGCAGATTATCCGCAGCACTTTGTTATAAATATTTATCTACACAGAGCTGTCTGTATTAGTGAAGGGTGCATTCATAATTCATATACTTGAGTATGCTTACATCTTTTCACAGTTGCTGTATTATCAGATTCCTCCCCCAGTAGACGTAGACATTCATGATGTTGAAGACCTGTTTGGGCCCAGTAATGATGGCAGCCAAATCTTAACACAGTTGGGGTCACTATGGCAATGTGCAGTGGAAGACATGGGTGAAAGTGGCAGCTGTATCCCTCTCTCCCTTCCATGGATACAGCCTCTGTGCCTGTACAACACACCCCTTAGTCATGGGATGCCACAGTAGGACAGTGTGGCTGACAGTTCCACACAGTGACTTTCCTGTTCTGCAGCAACAGAGTCATCCTTCATTGTCTCCAGCTTCAATGAGCAAGAGTAGGGAGGTAGGAATTAATGTACTGGTAGACTGCCATGCCATGGGTACTACCCCACTCTTGATCCAAGTGTCTTTATGACCATTATTCAGCATTTGTGCAGGACCATTTTACAGGGACACATAGTGACAAATGCAGCTGTAGCTGAGCTGATAATTATTGTTAACTGTTTGTGTGTTGAAAATTGGGAGGACTTGACCCCATTTATGCAGCATAATGTAAAGTGCAGGTAGCTGTATGTATGCTGCAAATATACCTATGCTGTCTTCCATCACAGACACCACCCCTTTCATGGCCAGTCTACCTAAACCACTACTGGAGAAACCCACCAATGGATGAGAAGGTCATGGTATAGATCCTGTAGCTCCATTAATTCTGCCATTAGCATCCAGTTTTGAGTACTGCAAGATATTGTGGACACAGACTCGGATGGACAGTTTTGAGCTGTGACCATCTGTAGCCCATTTTGCCATTCCATTCACAGAGCACTCCATTTTGTCTTCATGCTGAAGAGCATGCCTGTGAATATCCCAAGAAAGGGTGCCCCCATAGACGGGGATGTTCAGCTCTCCTGCTGGTGCCCCAGACATCTCCCTTGCACCCCAGCACAGTGCTGCAGTGTCTGTTGGAGCTGTGTCCATTTAGAGCAACACACTCCCCCATCAGAACCACCCACTTCTGCCTAGTCACAGAATGGAGGCCCCCTCACCCTCCCTGACCAGTCTTTCTAGCTCACCATATACTCACCCATTCGTGACTCACACAGTCACACATAGCATTAAACTGCCACACACACACACACACACACACACACACACACACACACACACACACATACTACTCTTTGTTGGCACTTGCCACTGTGGCGCTCTCCAGTCCCCACCTGTGCATATAATGATAACTACGCCCATCCCCTCAGTACTTTTCTACATGTGTCTGATGGTAAGTCCATGCATGGTATAGGAAAGCCTGGGTGTATTATTGCATGCCTGTAATGTTTAATCTGGCCCATAGTTATGTACCAGGTGTTGACTCTTTGCCAGTGCCATGGCATACTGTGCACTTCACTACCTCCCATGCAGCTGGTATACTTTGCAATCCACTACCTCGCAAACCCATCCCCTTGCAACTGGCATACTATGCATTCTACAACCAGCCATAGCCACCACCTGCAGCTAGTATACTGTGCACTCTACTACCTGCCTAAGCCATCACCCTGTGAAACTGTACTAGCTTCCATAGCCATACCCCTGCAGCTGACACACTGTGTACTCTACTACCTCCCATAGTCACACTCCCACCCCCACATCTGGCTGCTCCATAGGCTCCACATTAAGCACATCTTAAGGTGCTGACTGCAGGGTTTCCTCCTCTCAAATGTATCTTATTTGTATAGACAGCTTCTAGTTGTAACAGTAAACTGTTCTGGCACTAATGTTTATCTCATATTCCTCCAATATTTCTATACACAACTTCAAGATATTTAAGTATAATTCCCAAAACCTGTCTAAGGATACTTTTAGTTTTGTTTCTGCTTTTAATAATTCCCCACGTCTAAAGCTCTTATCATTTGCTCTTTACCAGTTGAATGTTTTTCACATTAATCAGTCCAGCTGTTACAATATCTATATTTCTTTAATTATTTTTCTGTATTCATTGCACTAAACAATCCATTAATAGACCTGGAATGTGTAATATAGTCTAAACATGTTGAATTTTAGTAATACATTTTTGCAGTAGCTTCTTTACAGCTTACAGCAAGTTTGAAGGCATATGAAATGTTTGTCAGGTCATTATAGTCTGCATTATTTGAAGTGATGATCAGAACCATCTGAACTTCAGCATCCATTATGTAGTCATTGTTGCATATTACTGTGATATAATCTTCAATACAAGTTTCAGTTGTTCAGGATTTCTACATTTAGTTAAAGCAGTTACACTGTCTGGACTAAATCTCTAACTTTTAATAAGCTACTTCCAGTGCCAAGGTCAAGGGTGCAGTGTGTGACAGCACTTTGAGCAACTGGGAATTTGGGCTAAGCTCCTTAATTGTTTCTTGGACTGTGTGCCAAGTAACTATGAACCTTTGGTTGTTTTTTGCCAGTTTGTCAGCCATTTATATTACATAGCTGATGCATTTCAGGAAATGTTAGGGCAATATCAATAGCCCACCATTGTTTAATGCAATGTAAGCTATGTATTCTTCAAGGACAGCAGGCACTGTATTAGTAGATTAAGCAATAGAATTGCAAAGGTGTTTCCCAACAACATCTGTAATTCTGTTTAATGTGAAATTATTCAGATGACTTTTACTTTTGCAGATATTGTGCATATTGATTTACCTCTTGTTATTAAGTGGTTAATATTTTTATGCTTTCATCATAAATACTATTCCATTGAGACTGTGCTAAACATGTCTTGGTCTTATGGTGTGATATATTAATGACCTTTATACAATTTCATGTGGTTCATGCAAAGCTACCAACAAAGTACATATATAACCTTAAGGGGTGTACCTAGTCAACAACTTGGCTATAACTACAGGTGGGCTATCTGTTGATAAAAATAGCTTAAGCTTTTATTACCTTTTATTTTTCAACAGTCTTTTTAATCTGGCTTTGCATGACTAGTGTGTATGTGTGTGTGAATTAAACTGGAATACTTTACAATGGTACTGTGTGCTTGTGTGAAATAATCTAGAAATAAGTTACTTTGGTGATTATTATTTTTTGGCACAGACATCTGAAAAGCAAGCGGTCAACAATGCAGCTATAATCGCTGGCTTTCGAAGATGTCTGTGAATAAAATTGACTGACACCAGTAAACTGATAAAGTTAAACAGGCATTAATCTGTCTTTGCAGAACTAGTGTGCATTTGTGTAAAGCAATTGGAATACTTAACTGTAAACATTTGTATCACAATCAAACGTGATGTGTACACAGGCAATAATGTAGCTGTAATCACTGGCTACTGATATTGAGAGATTATAATGAGATTAGTTTGTATGGCCTTCTATGGTTGAAATGTTCTGAAATTGATACGTTTTGTTATTACTGGTAAATAAATTTTCACTCACTAACAAATCTTATATCTATATTACTTGAAAACTATAATTTAAAACAATCAGGAAGATGAATCCAAAAGAACACATGCATGGTCCTAAAATGTGCATGAAGATCCATTATTTGAAAACAACCCAGGTTGCCACTGGTTATTATTAAAGTTAGGCTTACTGTATCAAGACTTTTTGCTACAAATCTTTGTTCTGCAGAAAGTAACCACCTAATCAGGCATTGAGTGTTTACCTTGCTTTTAATTTCCTTGCATTCTTTCTCATTCAGATTGGCAGTCCTTCAGTGGGTCACATGGCCTCTTTTGTAAAGGAACTACACAGAGCGTACAGTGTTCTTCTCCTGATGCTGCCAGGAAGTCCTGTTATTTACTATGGAGATGAGATTGGCTTAAAGGACCTAAAGGTATTATTACTACTATTACAGTATCTTTCTACGCCACCAGTTAAATAAGGAGAAAAACTGTTTCTAAAGAAAACATTTGTAAAATAAAATTGCTTGCAATTTTCATTCATCAAATGTGAGATCCTCAACATGGGCTAAAGAGGAAGAGAAATTGCTCCTCATTAGAAAGCAGACCATTTCTGGGTATGTTTGCAGTAGGTAAATTGTAATTTATTAACTCACTGTGTTATAAATTATAACCCAGGAAGTGATCTTTTTTACACACACACACACACACACACACTATCAGAATGTATGCCCTTGTATTACATCTACCTTACAAAATATTCTATTCATAAAGTCGCAGAAAGTATTCTGAGAATCAAATCAGCACTAGAATGGATCAAGGAAATTTTGCCAATAGGGTTGATTGCAAGTGGAGATATAGAAAGTAGGCAAGTGATGGCTGGAATTGTCAAGAGAAAATTGGCAAAAGTAATCAAGGTATCGGGAGCAAATAACTAGAGAGGAAAAAGTAATAGAGTAGAATTATGCCAATGAGAAGTTTGGATGGCAAGTTAGGACCTGCATTCACAACCAGGGATTAATATCAGAGTGTAGTCAAAGAGAAAATGATAAGGGAATGCTAACTGAATGTTGAGCTCTGGTTACTGCCTTTTACTTGAGTCTGGAATGGA
The DNA here is from genome assembly GCF_019279795.1 of Protopterus annectens. NCBI lineage: Eukaryota > Metazoa > Chordata > Ceratodontiformes > Protopteridae > Protopterus > Protopterus annectens. The sequence continues at coordinate 71,576,686 of NC_056725.1, forward strand.
TGCTGCTGTTTAAAAAATAAAAAAGGATACTTAGTAGCCAATATAAAATATTGAATGATAACCAAAGATTTAATTAGATGAGGGTAGAAAACATTGAGAAGAGCAATTGTAAATGCAATTTATATTGGAACAATGGGAGGACATCTGTATGGCTCCCAAATATGCAACAAAGTCCAGAAGGTTATGCATTTTTGCTTGGAAGTGTTTGCATATATATTTTTATACCCCAAGCAGACTTCAAAACATTTCTCTGCTGGAGATATGGAAAGAGAGGGATAATTGGAAAAATATTTTATGGGAGTATAAGGAGTTTTGAGATCTTAAAGACTCATTGCAGATTGCTTTGTCAGAAATGTTAGCGAGCAAATGGTAAGGAGATGATTCTTTTTGAATGGGACAAATGATTTGAATGGCCAGTCCTCCTTTAGTCTAATGCTGTTGGCTGCAAAAAAAAAGTAATTATAAGAAAATAGAAACCAAAATATAAACTAAATGTAACCAAAGAACTGAGTATTGTAAAGGATATTTCTAGAAAAGTGATGGAGCAGTTTACATGGAAATAAATGGAAATTATAGAAACAGAGCATGCAGAACAATGTTCAGGAAGAGGGAAAAGGTCTAAGGGATGGCAGAAATGGAGCAATTTATGTAATGTTGGAGTGAATAATTGCTAAAGATGTATAATGCATAAAAACAATGAAAAATATTGCAAACATTTTTCTTTTACCTTATTTTATGTGTACCCATGTACCCATGTCACTGTTGAAACTCTAATTTACAAAAAAAAATTCTATAATCCCCTTGAGAGTGAAAGGCAGCCAGCAGTCTCAGGTTCTCAGTACAATATGTGGATCTGAATGCTTGAACAAGCCTCAGTCTAAAGGAAGTCTGGGCCACATCCTATTAGATACCTTTCAACCAGTTAATGCAAACAATCTGGACAAAGCTTGACAAAATGGGGGTACAAATAAGGACATATTTTAAATATTGCTCTTATAAACTTAGAAGGTTGCTAGAGTAACAGGATTTATTTTAATATACATTTTCTGAAGGATATGAAGTCTGAAACTCAAATGTATGTCATTATTTAGTGACTTCAATCCTGATGTAATTCCAGTAATTTGCCAGGAAAAAAGAGGAATAGGCCAAAAATATGAGCCAAAAAGCTGGACATTCTGAGAAAATCTGTACTGTTAAGAGGTATTTCATTCGTAAACAAAGTCACACGCCTGCCATAAGTAACTCAATAAAGCTGTTAAATGAAATGAATGACAACGTAAGCAGCAGTGTAGTACATTTTTCCTGCCAAATGCTGTGAGCACCACTGCTTATATCATGTTCAGGATACTGGAGTGCAGCTATAAAGGAAGGCGCATGGGAAAACAGCTTGGGTACCCTGAAAAGTAGCCATACTGTTGACTGTAAGAAGGACTTTGCACAGTAATTTGTGGGTAAATGGCATATCAGAATCTGCATTTTAATAGTGATTTGTTGTTTGGGAAAAAAAGTGCATAGCTAGAAAAAGGGAACTCAGCATAGAGTTTTGTACTGTGCTGTGTAAGGGCAGGTTTAGCCCCAAGGAGGTTGTGACAACCCTCTTCTTAAACCCGGGGCAGTAACTAAGGAGCCTCAATCCTAACCATTGTCTCTGGTAAGGGAGCGTCACTGAAAGCAGGGATATAACACACAATTTCTGCTAAGGGTACTCTTGAAAGAGGCTCCAAACCTGGGACTGAACTATTTGCTTCAATCCAGATCCCCAAATGAGTCTTCACACTACCCACTGTGTCCCAGTTCTAGGCATTTGATACAGTCATTCTTAAATATTTGATAATCACACATACAAACATTCTTGGTTAACACTGGCATAGATTTATGTGCTATGTCCTCTTTCACAAATGAATGCTGCCACCAGTCAAAATACCACAATAGTCTTCAAAAGGGGTGTTCAATTATATTGGGTAAAATAAATCTTGATATGTAAGGTAGCATGTAATCCAAGCAGTAAGGCATTTTGGAGTGGCCCTGATGTTCACAATAAACATAAGCACTCTCAGGTTACTAAAAGTACTTTCTAAATAAGTAGCCACAATGGAAGGTAGTAAAATATAAAAATGATTTAAAACATATATACACTAAATAATTGATTTCAATAAACCACAGAGTTTAACACACATGGATTATGAAAAGAATACTATAGGATAGGTTTCACACTGACTGAAGAGTAGAGCCCTAACTGTCTAAAGATTAGCTGTCCTTGTCTAATCTAATTAACTCAGCAAGGCAAGATGATACTCTTACTTCTGCAGGGCGAGATAAGAATATATGTCCACTCTTCAGGCTGTTGCCCTGTCCTCAGCAACTGGAATAGGAAATCCTATTAGTTCTGCTGAACAGCTCTGAAAAACTCTGATAAATACTGATCTGGAAAATAACCACTGACTACTACAACAAATGCTGCACAACTGAACAACTCTGTAACTAATTACACTGAACTCAATTCACTCAAAACTTGCTTTTTATAGCAGAGTCTTTTAAATGTGATCAATGTATGTGCTGACTGGCACAACCTGCTTTCAGAATTTTTAAAAAATGTACATTTGGTCAGCCAGAAAAACCCTGTTTGATTCAAACATCTTACAAAAATCAAAGCAGCAATCAAAAAACATAAACTTATTTACAAAATTATAGCTAGTCATGTTGGCATTTATAACACAGGGTAATTTATAATTATTTAAAAGAATTTACAAAACTGCAGCCAGACATGCTAGCACAGATGGCAATATCTGATATCCACACAGAGGTTTGCAGTGTATGACAAGGATACACAGTGCAGCACACTATGTGCCTGGATGTGTATAATGCACTTGGTCTGTTCATTCTGCTGGGAGAGTAAGGGAAGGATGCCTATGCTTATGTAACTTAATAGATCTACACAGGCACAGCTATCTGTATGTGTTTCCTGCTTTACACAACTCAGTAATAAGATGTAAATACAGTATAGATTGTGATATTAGGTATCTGCATTTAATAAATTATATCACTTCTGACATATAAATGCACACACACATTTTAGGGTGGCTCATGTTACTGGCTGCTGGGTTGCAGGATTATTTAATTATTTTACTTTTTTCTAAATGCAATTTATTTCTTTATTTTATTTATTCACTTGCACAAGCATGAAACTCCTCACATGTCACTGTGCAAGTGTAGAGTTCTGAGCCCTTCCAAGCTGTAGTGCAGAAAAAAAATGTCTTACTCTAGTCACCAGGCTGTTTTTAAAGAAATGTGGCATTATGTAAATTTTAAATGGAGTTTAAAGAATCCAGGTAGAAGACCGGAAACACTGCTTAAGATGTTTCCAGGGCTGCTATATAAAGCATCAAAAAGCCATTTCTATTGGCTTAGCTTCAACTGACTGAACTAGTCTGACTGAAACTGAAGGAAGACAGTATTAGATGCCTGCAGAGATACAAGAATGGAAGCAAGTTTTATTTATTTAGTTAATTGTTTTAAATATTTAAAAAGAATAACCCCGTACCAGCAACTAGGATGAATGGCCCATTCTTTTTAAAGCCTTCACAAGCTACGAAAAAATAAAAAACAAGCTGAAACATGGCCAGGGTGTAAACTTTAATTAAACGCATTGCAATATAGAATACAAGGTGAGCACTTTTACAACAAACCATTGCTTCATCAGACCATAAAATACATCATCAATACCACATTCTTAAATAGTTAAAATAATTAATGAACACCCAATCATTTAAAAAAAAACAATTAAAACACAAGTTTGAATGATTGGTTCAGTATAGTCAGGATGCAAACTAATCATTTACAAATCCTATAGAATACAACCAATCAGTAATAAATAACAGTTGTATTGGACAAATCATTGAAATGTCATCACTACATTGGTTAGAATCTGACCAATGTGGTGCTACATAATATTTCCTTATCGGGTTGATACATTAATAAATATGTGTTAAGAACTTATAACATATACTGTGGTGTATCTCATATTAAAAAACCTTTTGTATAGACAACTTTTCCTATATGTTATTTAAAATGACAAGAAATGAGTTACAAACTAAGCCATGAAGCACACTTGCTCATCAATACACAAATTCATTGCATAACATCACAACCACTCTCTTTTTTTTAATCATACAATTTTCTATTTATGTATAAAGACCTACTATGATGACATACTATGATGTCTTCATAGTTCATTCTATAACATAATAAAGATTACTACAAAGTCTATATCCTAAATAGTTTGTTTTTTTGTTTTAAAGCATAAGGACGAATCAAAAATACATACCATAAGTTTAAACCAATCAGCACTAACATCTATGACTGGTCAGGAAGTAAGTCACTCAATATGCATTAGTTGTGTCTGTTAATATAACTTCCAATCAAAAGAATGTCTTAGTGGACCAATGGTGGCTTGATTTTCTTCATATTATCCAATCATATATTAAATCACATGCTACAATGTAAAAAAATTGTTGTCGTTCTAGCCACCTTGTACGTAATATTTTATTATTACAATGAAGGGACTTCAATAAAACTCTTATCAATTCAAGTATGCATTATTTAACGCATTGAGCGTTACTATGTAGCTACTTCTTCAACCTTGCTTTATAATGCTGGATGCGATACTCGAATGTAATTGGTCGATTAAATGCATCTGTAGATAATAGTCCATTAATCTTGCTATCTTACCCTCAAATCAGACAACCAATTTCCTACACTAATAGCTATTCTGTTATCCCCTTAATAACCAATACAAATTTCACATGCAAATAACTCCCCTAAAATCAGTAGATCATTATATCAATATAATACTGGGCACAAATTCCAAGTATAACACCATGTAGATTTTGTAAAATCTTAGCTGCATTTCATCAGTCTGGCTTCAACAGCCGTTACAATAACCTTCAACATTGTAGATTTTTATCTTATACATAAGGTACAGTAAATTAATAACAAATCAGGTCACCAATGACACTGATTTCACTAAACTGAACAGCCTATTGTATGAGCTCCTATTAAACATTTAAAAAGCATGTTCTGTATTGATGGGCATATAGTGACCTATTATAGGTAACTGGGTAACATCCATCTACAGAAAAAGAATATATAAGAAATGACAGTTAGAACCAAGCCCATGATCATATGTATTCAAAGCTAGTTATTTATTTAAATAAATGCCTGGCTTTCAAAGAAGGTTTCAGTGAGAGCATGCTATTTAATCCCTTTTCAGCATCTGCCTGAAGCCTTATTATCCATTTAGTTTCATGTTGTTCAGTAATATTTATTGTATCTCCTAACAATGGTGTAACCCTAATGGATTCTATAATCATAAACATAAATGAATGTTGTGTATTATTTTTACATGCACTTATACAGAATGTAAGAAGGTATTTGAGTATGTGGATTGCAAAGATTGCTCAGCTGTCCTTAATTTCAAAAAATGCATTTTGGTGTGTCCCATGTAATGTTTGTGTTGTTTTTGTTGTAGCAAATCATTGAGGTGGTGGAAAATTTATAAATAATTTTTTTTTCGATTACAGTTAATAAGTAATGGCAGACATTTGAAGTTTAGACTCAGTAGCTTTCATAAAAAGCATGACAATGTAAAGTCTGTTATTCTAGCAACTTTTGAAATATATGAGGGCACTGTTTGTCCCTGATTTTGATCCTTTGTCCCAAGTTATTTTTTTTTTCTTAATTCTTGAGCTCAGATGTTAAGGGGTATGAAGTGGAGGTTTACAGTGGGTTGCAAACTATATTCTGATAGCAGTGAGCTCAGAAGATACATTCTTGTTTGGCAGTTAAGCAGTTATCCATTCATTTGATCCCAATTATGCTTCTGAGGTATACAGTCACAGTTGTACCCCAGGCTGTAATTGCTGGACACATCTGTGCATGTGTGCATGTATAATTAATAGGATCATAGGAGGTTACTAGGCTAATGGCCTTGGGGCCCTTACAAGCCTAGCCAAGAGTTTATCCTCAAAAAGAAACATCAGTCAGCACCTGTCACCCCTGTCAGTGAGGGGCATAGGTGGAACCCCTGCAACAAATTTGTGGTTTCCCATCCACTCATCAAGGTTGCACTTGGAGGGTCACCAAGGTACTCTGCTTGGCATGTATGGGAAGTGTATTCCAAAGATGGGGCAGCCTCTGTGAGACAAACCTTTCTCTACAGCAGGTTTTGTTGATATCACATATTAGATTTAGGCCTTTTGACTGGGTAATGTGCAAGGAGTTAAACTTATGGATATGGAGCATCTCTAGTAGGGCAGTGTCCAATATTGCCTTGTAGGCAAAACACAGATCACCTCTGAGCAATCTGTACAATACTGAGTAGAGTGATAGTGATTTGAGTGTGAGTGTTGGAGGCCATGGATTCTCTTTGTGAGGTATTTCTGTGGCATTTCCAGTTGGTGCAGATGTCTGGAGAGGTACATACCAAATGGAGCGGTATACTCAATTGTTGGCCTAATGAGGGAGGAACACAGAGAGGTAATAACCTCCTTTTTTCTGGATGCAATCCCTTTACTTATGTGATAAACCAAGTAGAAGGCTTTTCTAACCACTGCTGCCACATGAAGGTCAAATGTAAGATTGTTGTCAACCTGAGTATCCAGATCCCTCACCACAGATTGTGTGCTTAGGGGGTTGCCATTGGTGGGGTAATCGGTAGGGACCATGTTTTTGCTGAATGGTATGGTATGATGATACATTTTTTACATTTGACTTAAGGCCATAACTTTGGCACCAGTCATTTGTTGCTGTGAGAGCCTCTTGCAGTATATTAACATCATTTGGGGAGTCAGTGACAGCACCCAACATAGTCACCCACAGGCTTGGTCAGCCACAGGTCTTTTGACTTTGCCTGGACCTCTGAGAAGTAGATGCCAAACAGTAGGGGTCCCAGGACAAATCCCTGGGGATCACCACCAGTGGCAGGTCTGCCGTTGGAGGTGGCGGCATCTATTTTAACCTTGTTGGTCCTATTGGTAAGCCAGTTGGCCACTCACCTGATGAGATATGGATTTTCTCCAAGTTGTGTTAGCTTTTTGATGAGTCTTTGAGTGGGGGATTGTGCCAAATTCCTTAGCTAAGCCAAGGTAAGCTGTATGTACTGACTTTCCCTTATCCAAGGGCTTGTTAGTATATGTATGCATGTGTTGTGGGAATAGATACTCTCAGCTGTCCCTGTTTTTGCACAATGTCTTCAACTTTGCCTAATATTTTGGTCTGATCCTCATGTTTGGGTTTTTTATTTCTTGCTGATCAATGAGAATGGATGTTAATAATGACAGACATTTGAGCTTTTAGATTTAATGGCATTTAAAAAAGGCATGTTAATACAAAGCCTGTTTTCGGAATTTTTTAAAATATATAAGGGGACACACAGGGACATATCTTCTCAACTGACTGCTGTCCCTGATTTTTATGGGGTTTTTTTCTTTTGCTATTCTTGAGCTAAGAAGATGAGAGGTATATGGGAGGGGAGATACAATGTATTGCACACTGTATTTTGACAGCAACAAATCGAGAAAATGCATTCCTGTGTGACACTTATTTATGTATATAGACATTCATTTCATCTCAGATTCCTGAAGTGCACAGTCCAGTCATACAAGTTGCTGTAATTGACGGATATGAGGATTATTTGTAAGGAAAATAGCTTTGTGTGGGGGGAGGGATTGCATTGTCTGTAAAAGAAGCATATTTTGCCATAATTTTTTTCACATCATCATAAACATTCTACACAATAAGTGAGACTGTCTGTGGTAGTCTGGACAGGTTGTAACTGATCACTGCCACACCAGTGCCACAAGAAAAGTGGTTCTATGGTTGAGTTTTTGTGATTTCTTCTATGTGTGGTGTGCGCATTCCCTGTCATTGTTTAAGTTTTATCCAGATGCACTGATTTGTTCCCCAGACCCTCAGCTGTGTAATATATGCCTCTGTCCATTTGTGCTTTTACTTTCATCCCAATCTAGTCTCAGAGGAATATATGGAAGGTAACAATCTCTTTTTGGCAGGATACAAAAGCAGGCCACATTCAGGGATAGGATTTATAGAACATTACAAGAATGTGGCCTCTCAATTTATTGGGAACAACTAAAATAAAGAAAATCAGCAAGAAAGAATACTCATTACACAAAGGGCATTTGATCCCCCACTTAGACATTGATGTAAAAAGCCTTTTAGTGCTTATTCCACTACATTTGTTATAAGGAATGATTGGATTAGTTTGATGTATTATTAGAAGCAGAACATGTTTTTTCATATCAAGATATTAGCTTGTTGTGTGAACAAATGAAAATAGTTCTGGAAAATGTTTCTTTTTTTGGGAGGAGAATTTTACCAACCAAAAACAGGAGTGGCAATGGACACACTGTGCACACTAGGTTTTGAAAACGTAGTCATTATTTATTGGGAGAAAAAGTTTATTTTTAACTCTCCTTACAACAAGTATTAATTTTATGTACATTTTTTAGATGGTATATGTGTATTCTGAGTTTATTCACATCACCGATTTGAGTGAATTTAAGAGTTATATTAATTTAAACATGGAAGTTTTAAAATTTACATTGAATGTTTCTGCTGATATTTTAATTATTTAAATTTTCAAATCAGAATTTTTTTTTTGGAATAAGTAGGTTTTATAAAGTATTTTTAACACATTTATGCATTTTACCATTTAACTTTTTATACAGAAAAACCCATTGGTAAAAGGTCAAATGGTGCAGTTGGCCTGAATGGTGTTGGTTATTCACGATTTCTATTCAGGCCATCATTGGATCAAAATGTTGTATAACAGCTAAAGGATGCACTCCAGAATATCTAAAGCTGGATGACTTCTGGAGGTTTAGAGGCCCCCAGACCCCAGATTTTCCTCAGTTACTTCCTCCAAACTTAGTACAGAGGAGTCTTACTCAGTTAAGATGTATTAAACGGTTGTAACAAAAAGTAAATCTAAGTGTGTAAAACAAACAAGAAACAATCTATCAGGTTGGTATTGGGCTGGGTAGGGAGGTTCAGGGAACCATTTTTCAGTAGAAGAATCATGATGTTCTTTGGCTAGGGCTCAGTTTCACCTATGGCTGCCCTTGTTGATTGCAGTCAGACATCTGAGGTGTATATGGTAAACAAATTGGCCATAAAGAGTGGGTACTAAGGTAGTCTATGGATGAAAGTGAATAACTCCACCAGTTTGGGCACAGGTTATGGTCATTGACCTGCCATAATAAACCCTCACCTTAACCCCACCCATTCAGTGGCTTCTTGCAGTGCCTCCTAATTTGAACTCTCAGGCCATCACTGATGCATACTGGTGTAGGCTGATGGAAATGCAATCTGTAATTACTCGATTCCTTCTTGGTGCATCTCTATATATGCTGTACCCCTGCAGCAATTTAGGGGTTACTTTTGGCTATATATGCTATGTGTGTGTGTGTGTGTGTGTGTGTGTGTGTGTGTGTGTGTGTGTGTGTGTGTATGTATATATATATATATATATATATATATATATATATATATATATATATATATATATATATATATTTATTTATTTATATATATATAGAGAGAGAGAGAGAGATTATAGTTGAATGGACTTGGCAAACCAAAATATTGCTGCAAGCCTGTTGACTACAGAAACTAACAAAGACTTGGGAACTGGACTTTTCAATCCTTTTCAACATGCACATGTTAGGGAAAGCATGTCCAACCCTCTTCTCAGCATGCCTGATAGATTTTACCACACCTTTTGACTTCATGTCATGGGATTCTTTATAGGGAATCTGGAATCCTTAGACATAACAGGGCACTTTTCACCGCAGTTTGTTATTATAGATGAAGCCCATGTTGCAGTTCATAACCAAAAGTCATCCTCATCTCATTATTTCAGGGAACCCACCAAGGGTGACCACTGTCCCCTCTGTGTTTGTTTATCACAGCTGTGCAGACCCTCATTGTTTACATAAACCAGCAGTATATACACTATGGAGTAGAAACAATGAATGCTCAAAAATGCTAGCAATATGGTTTGTTGATAATTGTGTTCTGCAGGTGAGAGATCTATCCCAGACTATGAAGGAAATTTTGCAGATATTCCCATACCTCAAACAGATGTCTGGGTTATAGTTAAACTTCAGTCAGAGTATGTTTTCACTGAGTTGTACTGAATGACAGATCTCAGGGTTTGGATGGAAATAGAAATGGGGTGAGGAGCATAAATATATGTGAATTATTGTTTGTAGATTTTGTGACCAAACTGAAGCACAAAACATTCAAGTATTAATTGAGGTAATCAAAGATTATATTAAAAAGGAAGAAAGTCAAGCTGTCATTTTTCATCCTCATTGTAGCAGTGAAAATCTTCATACTGCTGAATTCATCTTCTCTGTTAGACACATTCCCAGATCAAGATGTCACAAAGATACTTTGCAAAGGTATCAACTGATTATGAAATTCATGTGCAACAATAAAATCCTGAAGATCTCCAAGAAAAAAAAAGTAGGTGTAGGAGTACTGGATTTATTGACATATGCCAGGACAGCGACTTCATCACAGTATATACAATTTGGGGTCAGTCCAGTACCATTACTGGGAATGGCAGAGCTAGCAGTCATCATGTAACCGGGCATGGTGGGAGAGGACCAAGAAGGTCAGATGGTCTTGGACCTAAAGGTATCAGGATGGATTAAAAGCTGTTACAAGTTGAAACAATCAAAGATATATGTGTGGCCGAATTTGTAATAATCCTGAAAATTTGGTAGATTGAAAGCCAATATATTGGAGAGCATAAATCAGTAGAGACCTCCTTTTCCGGAGTGACTTATTAAAAAATGAAAGGAATCTTATGTTAAAACTAGGGCAACACAGCAAGATTGAATAGATGGGTACTCTGACAGTGGGAATATTTCCGCTCCATATGTTGAGTAAATAAATTGCCAGACATGATATTCCTACTTAGGGCTCTATTTAAAAATTGCAACATACACCAAAGTGTTCCACAGGGAGCATTGTCATGATTCTAATAACCTGATTAATGATCAGTGCTCACCCTAACCCACATCTCAGATGCCCAGTGAAAGTGGGAGCAGTTCACAGAAATAGCAACCCAGCAAAAGAGTGGGAGATGAATTTGACCATGTGGTGCAAACATTTAGGAGTATGCATATTGACTTTTACCCATTTTAGAACGTTGGATATGTGACACTATACCCCCCAGCAGTCTTGTAGTTAGGTTTTATTGTTTGAAGTGTAGTAATTTTGTTTATGCTGAATTGTTTATTTTAATGTTTGTGTAATTGTTCTTTTATAGTTCAGATAATATATGTCTTACACCTGACACAGGACTTGTTTCAATGAAATGATTTATCCCATGTTATCAGCAAAGATTTTTAATCTTTAGAAAAATCCTGATACCTTTCATTAGTTATATTTGCCCTTCTATAAATGTAAAATGTTGAAAACAAAACTGGATTAGGTTATCCTAGACCTTCATTTATTATGCAATATGGAGTTGTACCAAATTCCCCATTCATCAGATTTAACTGCATTCCCCAAATTATTAAAAAAATACATAAACTCAGTCTATGTAGTTAGGCCCTAGTTAGGCCCCCAAAATAACCAATTTAACTAAGTAAGCCTTTTTCTTCTCATAACATTGAACGATGCAGTGGTGCAGTGTTTAGCACTGCCTCACAGCAGAAGTTTCTCCAGTTTAATTCTCACCTCGGGTGCCTTCTGTTCAGAGTCTGCATGTCCTCCCTGAGTTTGCATGGGTTTCCTCCAGGTGCCCCGGTTTCGTCACACATTCCAAAGTCTGGGGCATTTATCCCTGGCCCTCTGCCAAAAATGGGCTCTGTCTCAGTCAGACTTTCCCGGTAAACAAATGGCAAATAAGATCAGCTTAAATGTTACTAAAAATTTTGTCATTTTTTTTAACTGTATCATGCAAATCATTTGACTGCACCCAGTGCCACCTCTTTTCCCCCAATCTAACTCTCAGTACTTCACATTCTGTCTACTAGAAATAGATTCTTCCTGTTGTACAACAATTGCTTATTCCTTTATTTTTAGTCTTATTTAACTTTAATCTTCTCACACTTAAGGGAACAGGGAATAAGGTGAATCTTGTGATGACTCTGGTGTCATCTGTGACCATAAATTAAAACACCCATGTACCAAATAAGGCTGAAGTTCACACTATAAAGATTTAAGAGCTTACAAATTTAGACCATTTTTGATTAAGAACTAATAGAATATTGAAACAGCTCTAATAATGGATTCAACCCCAATTTCGGATGCACTTCACCAGATATACCAAATAGTTGGAAAGAAGCCTAGAGATTTATAAAACAAAAGGGGATCACCATCCCTAAGCTACAAGAAAACACAGAGTACTGTCCCTCGGACTTCCAAGATGGTTGCGCATTGAGCAACAGCTTAATTCCAACTCCAACAGTGTGAAAACAGAAACGTAGTAGAGAAAGCCGGTGGACCTAAATTTCTGGGTAAATTTCTGTAACTGGCTAGTAAGTGCACTGCCTGAATGCCAGGAAAAAGAATTACAGAGGACCTGAAGGAAAAACAGCTACAAAGGATGATGAAGAAACACTAACTGGCAAAAGTATGGCAGCTGTTCATCAGAAAGCTAAGCAAGCTCCAGACGTAACTTCCAATAATCTAGAGGAAAATGTAAGGCAACTGTACACAGACCTCATTAAAATAAACAAAACACTGATGGAGTATATCAACTCAAACAATAAAGGGCTAGAAAACAATGAAAGAAACTTTAAACAGATATGCAGATAAGGTGATAAAACTGTAAAACTAATAGGACAAAATGAAGAAAAGCCTGGCTGAATATGAGATTGCACAAGAAAAGCTAGCTCAAAAAATGATAGAATGAGAAGACAGAGCACTTAGGGAAAACCTCAGATTTTCTGCTATACCAGAGAAGCTGGAAGGAACAGACTATTAATTTTATGAAAGCACAAATAAGCAACTGGATCGGTATTCCACAACAGGAATTAATTTAAAGGGCACATCATTGTATGCTCCAGATAGTAAAGCTGCAATCATACCAACAGAAGGAGTTGATTCTGACAAAACTGTGGCAGGACCAAGTACTAAAAGTGGGAGACAGCACGGTATTTGTGGCGAATGACTACTCATTGTACACAAGACAGAAGAGGAGTAAATTTATTCAATTATTCAGGGAATGTTGAGAAGCAGGCATGATATTCAAACTGCTGTAGCCAGCTAACTTCAAAATATTTTCCCCTGGAGGAACAAAATCATTTTTGATGAAGTACATGCTAAGGAAAAAATACAAAAGTTTGTCCAACAAAAGTGAGCTGTGAAATGGAGAGTCTGCTTCTTGTTCTCCTGGTATTAAAGACCGCACAGAGACTGTGCCAGTGAAAACTGTTTCAGTGTTTCAATGGAAAATACTTGAAAGAAAGAAAAAAGCATGAGAGTTGACTAAGAGAAGCAAGAGTACATTGAAAATGAAGCAGAGACAGGATTTGGGAGATGGAGATAAACCAGAGTAAAACCAGTAACTTGGAAAATGAAAAATGTAGGATTACAAAGCAATGATTATATTTGTGCAATGATTATATTTGTAAAACATGACAAAACAAGAAAATCTGGAAATACTGGACTTTATTGGACTTGTTTAAACTTGTAGGGGACTCTAAAGCATATGCCTTACTTCATGTCATTAATGTTCAGAGAGTAAAACCAATAACTTGGAAATTGCAAATGTGGGATTACAAAGTAATAATTACACTTGGGAAACATGACTGAACAAGAAAATCTGGAAATATTGGACTTTATTGGACTTGGTTAAACTTGTAAGGGATTATTTTATGTTATTAATGTTCAGAAAAATAATCAGGACAAGGGAAGAGGAGGGAGAAAATTATCTGTAAGTAAAACATTTTTTTTCTTAATGGTGCTATTTTAATAGTGTATGATTCTCTTTGCATGTTATAAAATAAATTTTCTCTGCAAGTTTTAAGTATAATGAGGATACTAATATAAATAGGTGCTCAAGTTTTGTTTTCTTTTTTTTTCTCTTCTCTCTTTTTCTTTGTTCACTTTTAAGAAATGTAGGCACTGCAATATAAACAAGAAGAAAAACCTGATTAAAAGAGCACAACAAAAGAAAAATGAATGTGCTTTTTTCTCATTCTTACATAGGGTTAAGGCCCTTAGCTTAATCTAGTAATAAGTTTTAAGAGAAAGCAAGGAAATGAGAAATAATATTGAATATTATAAAGCTTTTTTTTTCTAGTAAACAAATGAATGCTTGGCAGTTTTGTGTCTGGTTCTCATGTGTCTAGGAGACAATTTGATAAAGAGAAGTGACTTGGAGAAAATGTTTTCTGAAAGCACTCAAGTTCGTTCACAGCTGAGAAAGCTATAAAGATAAGACAGTCAGACAGCACTTAGAGGTTTGGAACATTTGTTCTATTAGCACAGCAAAACTTCAATATTTGAAGGTGTGCATAATTTTGTGTATTGTTATTAATTTAATAGCTTTTAGGGGGAATGTGTGTGTGTGTGTGTGTGTGTGTGTGTGTGTGTGTGTGTGTGTGTGTGTGTGTGTGTGTGCTTTTTGAGGGTTTCAATAAAACAAAAAGTTTTATAAGATGTGACATAGGCTCAAATGAAGATGACAAGAAACAACTGCATACAAGATTAACCTGCCAAGCAGTATATGCATGTAAAGCAAAAGCTGAAACTAGACATTTAACAAAAAAGCTGTTATATATAAAATATGAGAATAGTAACTTTTCAAGAAAATGATGCCTTCTGTGATATTTTTTTGTGAAGGCTGCCAGCCTAGCTAGATAGAATTTTGTAGATAATTCTATGTAGATTTGTAAATATTAGTATAATCCACCGGCTTGGTTTACAAATGTAAAGAGAACTATATGTTATGATTAAACTATATGCTGTACTAAGCTTCAAAAATGTAACCACAGTGCACTCTGCTGGAAGAAAGCTGATAAGTCAAGCATTGTATGACTGTTTGATCTCAAGCTCAGAGACAGGATGTCTGGGCCAGGAAATTATTTATATTGTCTTGATTTAAGAGATAATTACTAAGGTTTTGCATTTATAATGCATTGTATTGCTGTGGCTTCCTGCAGGTGAAGATTACAAAAAGAAATGTAAATTTTGAGTTTCTGTTAGCCTGGGAAACTAAATGAGAACTGTTAAGACTGATGTAATCTGAAATGACTCAACAGTACTGTATTATCAATTTAAGACTTTCCCAGAGAGAAAAAATAAAGCATTTTGGATTTTGTCTGAACCTGAACACATCAAATCACCAGCAGTCTGCCTTTGCTCTGTAAGTAAGATATTTATTTGGAGTAGTGATCTCTCTTAAAGATAGATAAAAATAGCCAGATTAGTCTAGCTATTTTCTATATTTATGTCAGACTATTCTACAGTATTATTTTAAAGCATTTCCTGTGATGTCTGAACTCCGTAATGTCATTGTGCTGAAGTAAGAAGATTTGTCTTGTTTTTATTATTTATTATTAAATATTTTTAAGCCTTTCAACTGTGGCTGTTTTGTTTAAAGCTCTTAGAGTACATTACATGTATTTGGTGATGCTGTCAAAGCCACTCCAATAGCTTTAGCCCTAACAGTAATATTGCACAGTGAAATTGGTCACCCTTTGGGAAGGGCCTTATTCATAGCTGATAAATAGTGGTTGGTGGCAATGGATTACTACCTTATAGCCTGGGCAGAAAGGGGGAATACCTGAAGAACCAGTGCCAGCCTTCCCCAGGAGTTTCTGTTTGTATACAACTCGTATCTTAGTGTGTGTGTGTGTGTGTGTGTGTGTGTGTGTGTGTGTGTCAGCTACTTGGGCTGGGACACAAAGCACTAGTTGGACAGAGAGGGTGGAGAATCTTATTGGGAATCTGGAGAGAAAGGGAGAAACCAGCCCCAGACTGTGATCTCTGTGTGCTCTTAAGGGAAATTGTACTTTACTGTGTGTATACTTGTTATCCTTCCCAGTGTGAATGCCCCTCACTGGCTGGTGCTAGTAGTGAGGATTGAGGCTCTTTGATTACTGGGCCAGTGCATGGGCATCACATCTTTAAACATCAATTGTTTCACAGATAAATACAAAAAAGAAAGAGTAGTGAACTATATTTAAAAATCTAGACTGCAAATAATTATGCTACAGGAGACTGAACATGTAAAGTTGATAAAGAAAGGTTTTCAGAATGGATATTCAGCAGAATACCTGGAACAAAAGAAAATAGGAGTACTTATATTAATTGCAAGAGGACCTCCACTAGTGATAGAACAGGATAAAGGAGACAATAATGGTAGATTTGTAGTACTAAGGGGCTACTGGCAAGGGAGGATGATTACTCTGGCTTGTATTTATATTCCACCAAAAACTGCTATAGTGGACCTTAAGAAAATTCTAGAGAAATAATCAGCTTTCAGCAAGGAATATTACTTTAAGGTGGGGACTGGAATTTGATCTGCAACAGTGAAGATGTGTCCAGGGGGATCAGAAGGGAAAATAACAACAAAAGATGGTAAATTTTTGAAAAAAAATTGAAAATATTTGGCATGGAAGATGTGAATTGACATATTATTCCCAAAATATAAAAACTGGGCAAAGTTAGATAGAATTTACATATCACAGGAATATTTGCATTTAATTGAAGGTCTTGATATGTACCTGATAACTATTTCAGATCATAGGCCAATAATAATTAAAATAAAAACACAGGGTAATGAAATAAAAATGAGACATTGGCACTTTCCCACATATAGGTTCATAGGTAGGTACTAGGCTATCGGCCCTAGGGCCCATACAAGCCTAGCCAAAAAATGTACCCTGGCTTTCGCCACCCAAGAATATTATTTTCCTGTGCCCCTGTCGAGCTTATCTGTTGAAAAGGGAGTAATTTGAGGAATGGGCATTGGAAATTATTCAGGAGCTATTAAAGAAGATAAAAATTTCTACAGAAAATATAACTAGGGAGTTGGATAAAATTAGAGTGAAGTTTAAAAATAGTGTGGAAGTAAAAGAAAGGGAGATATGGTTAAGAAGTAAGAAGACTTGTTTAAAGTGACTGACAAATGTTAAAGTATTTCAAAATAGGGGGAACCCCACAGAACAAGAAGAGGGGCAACTTCTGAATGCTAACCAGAAAATAAAGGATTACCTCAATAATATGCATGAGTTTAGGAAGATTACTGTTAAGCAATTGTTTTTGATAATAACTTTAAAGCACAAAAACTTTTAGCACAACACCTCAGGCAACAGAAAGTAGAAAGGGCTGTTGCTAGGCTTAGTGAGCCTATAACAAGGAAGATAACAAGAGAACCTTTAGAGATATTAGAAATTCTATGAAAGTCTGTGTAAAGCAGAGAAATATGGAAATCAAGAAAAGATACAAATGGAAATGTTTATGGAAGAATTAAATATGCCATGGTTAGAGGTATCTTAGGCTCAATTACTAACAGGATAGGAGATGAGATAAAAATGATGATGTATAACAAATCTATAGGAAAGTCCCCGGGAATAGATGGCATTCCTGTGGAAGTTTGGAAGCTATGAGGGAAATCATGATAATGATCTGGAAGGGTTTGTTTAACTTTAATGTTTAATTTTAAGAGAAGTTCCAACATCCAGGAGGAAAGCCATGGTAGCTGTAATACCTAAAAAGCTGTAATACCTAAAAAGGGTAAGAATCCATCAGATCCAGCTTTATACAGGGCCATTTCAATACTAAATCATGATTATAAAGTGTTTGTCTATAATGGCTAAAAGAAAGGCAAAATTGATAGATATGGATCAGTGCGGTTTTGTGGATGGGAAGTAAACATTTGACAAAACATTGATGATCCAGAGGGAAGCAGAATGCAAGAAAATACCACTGTTGTTGGTGGCTCTTGATACAGAGAAAGCATTTGACAGAGTAAGCTGGGACTTTATGAGCAGGGCAATGGAAGCATGTGCATTCCCTAATAAAATTATAAGGTTGATGAGGAGGATGCATGAGGGATTGGAGGCTAAAATTAAAGTGGGTGGGGTCATTTCTGATGATTTCTGCTTGAGCACAGGAACCAGGCTGAGGTGTCCTCTTCTCTCCCCTTTATTATTTGCATTATATTTAGAACCACTGGCAAAGAAAATAATGGCCCCAGAAATCCAAGAATATAATTGGTATGGCAGTCAAGAAAGGCTGGCTGCGTTTGCAAATGATATTATTTTATACATGACAAAATCAGAAAGGGACATTACAGCATTGTGGCACATTTTGAGACAGTTTCAGATCTTTTCGGGATACAAAATTAATGCAGCTAAAACAAAGGCAGTAAATTATGTATCCACACACAAATTGCTTTAGCAATATCCATATTTATGGGGACATGACAAAATGATGTATTTAGTAATATGGATTAAAAATGTTTCTGGTGTGGCAGCTAAGGATATGTGGGAAGAGACTAAACAAAAACTGAGAAAATGGAAGTTCTGTTACATGGATATGGATAGTAAGATACAAGCAGTTAAAATGTTTTGTCCCTTTAGTCTCGCAAATGGGTTAGGCATATTTTTATCAACCAGAGGAGATGTTGTAGACACCAATTAATAAAAAGCTGAAAGACTTTATCTGGGAGGGGAAAACAATAAGAGTTTAGTGGGATAAAATGATTCTTCCAATAGAACAAGGCAGATTGGGATTACCCAATTTAAAGGGGTATTTTGGAGCAACACAGCTAAGACTCCTATACCTAACACAAGCAAAAATTATAATTTAAAGTGGAAAGGGATGATGATGATGATGATGATGATGATGATGATGATGATGAAACAAGGTAAAGCTCAAGAAACAAGGAGAGACTGGGATTTTGGATGCAGAACTTTAAGGATAATAACAATAATCATACAGAATGTTGCATTCATAAAGTAGCAGAGAGTATTCTAAGAACTAAGCCAAAATGGGAATGGAAAAAGGAAATTCTGCCAATACGGATGACTGCAATTAGGGATACAGACAATAGGCAAGATGGGGCTGGAATTAGAGAAAATTGGCAAAGGAATCAAGGTACTGGAAGTAAATAACTAGAGTGGAAAAGGTAACAGAATGGGAAGATGCCACAAATTTATTTGGACTGCAGGTTAGAGATTGCCTTCTCTTTCAAGGATTGATATCAGAGTATAGGCAAAGAAACAGGGGAATCCTAAGTGAAATACCAGCACTTTTAGAGTTTTTAGTAGAATCTAGAACAGAAGCAGCTGTTAAAAAAAGATAATTCATAGTGCATTTAAAATATTTCATGATGATAAGAATCAATCAGAGGAGGTTAGAATGGATTGGGACGAGATATTGGATAAGCAATTCACAAAGAAACACTGGAGGATATATATATCTGCCTCACAAATATGTAATGAAGTCTCGAACATTTAGCATTTTTGCTTGGAAGAGTTTATATAGGTATTTTTATACCCCAATTTTTCCTCCGGTAGATAGCTAATGTTGGAAGTGTGATAGGGAAGAAACAGGTAACTGAGAACATATTTTCTGGGAGTGTAATGATTTGGCTGAATTTAGAAGATTCCCTGCAGACTGGTTTGTCAGAGATATTGGGTGAGAAAATTGGTTTAACTAAGGAAATTATTTTCTGAGCTATGATACAGAATCGGAATTGCCTAAACATAGCAAGGCCTTGCTGAGTCTTATTATGGTGGCTGCCAAAAAGCAATTACTAGAAAATGAAAATCAGAGTCTAAACTAACTTTACTAGAAGTAGTGAATATAGTAACAGCGATAAAACAACTGGAATTGGGATCTTTAGATAAAAGTAGGAGCAAATTAGATAGAAAAACATGGGAATTGTGGGAACAATACATGCAGAGCAGGAACAAGGTTTAAAAGAAGACAGAATTTGAATGAATAATGTAATTTTGACTGACAGTGAACTGGATAGATTATAAGTGACTATAATGTTTGCACCTACAATTGTGTCAGGATGGTTAGTTTTCATTTGTATAAATGTAACATTGCCTATGTCATATCTGATAGTTTAATAAAGATGTTTATTTTTTTAAAAAACAGTACTTTCCCTCATTTACGTATCATATAGGCTTCTCACCAGTAGTCCAGGATGTCTTCTGTCTTCACAAATCAAACAGAACAAGAGATCTAAGACTGCTTCAACAGATCTTTAAAGCAAGATGAAAAGACAGATTCATTATTCAGTATCTCTCTCATCTCTGGAACAGAATACCCCTGTAGATAAAGCAGTGTGATACACTATCTTCCTTCAAGTGGGACCTGAATAATTTTGGTTGGATATTCATAAATTTGCCCCAGGTAGAGGTGCAATCTAGGATGGGAATTGGCACAGTGTAATGGTCACAAGACTCAGTAGCCTTTTACTTCCTATGTTTGCTATGATAAAGTATCTTATCTTGGTATTATAAAACTATTTGGGATGTCAGTATTTTGTTATATTCCATCTTTCATGCAGTGGTGCTCAGACACATCAGAGATAAAATGTAGCTATATTTCTGAATACCATCATCAGCTAAAGTGTCTAGTTATTAATTAATTTTCTTACTGATTATCCCTAGGGTTCATAGCGTTTATTACTACCAGCAGTAATTGGCTAACTCAGGACTACCTATTATTGCAATGTCGATAATCACTGATTCAGAAACAAGAGAAACACCTTATTAGTGGCTAGTTACCATGTCTCTGAATCAAACACTGGGCTATCGGACCTGATCCTTCTAGGGTTCAGCCTACCAGTCCACAAATGGCTGTTGAGCAGACAGATACATACACACACACACACACACACACACACACACACACATGCAGTATGCATGTCCCTACAGACATGCACACAGACATGTCCATGCACAAACACTGAGACACATGCACACAAACTTGCATGGACAACTCTGCTGTTCCTAGCTGCCTTTATTGTAGGAGCTGTGACCAGTCCATAAACATAAGTGGATGTACTCCATCAAATGATGATGCACACTTTTCCTTCTTGTGGGAAAAGTCACTCAATAAAGCAATTCTCTTACTTGGTGTATTGCATTATTCCAGTGCCAGCACTATTTCTGTGGGAGAGCACAGGGTGAATTAGCATTAAGCATGTCCCAAGACTGTTGCATCTGCATGAGACTTTGGCCGCAAGACTGATGTCTGTGCTACAGCCTTGTGTCCTTGTAAAGCCATAGTAGGAGAGTGGTCTCTGAATCTCTTATGCTTACTGAATTGCAGAAACATTTAGAGTAATGGCAAGCCTTTCTAAATCCAGTGGATATAAATCCAGTCCTAGTTTAAATAAAATGTAACAGTAGACTTGCTAGCCTTATTTATCTATAATTTTCTGGTGGTTTATTACACTTGTGTATTTTATGGTGTGAAGCAAAGCAGACTAATGTGAATACAATAATACTAATGTAGTTTTCAGGTACATTTTGGAGAAGAACACGAGAGGCACCAGATTAAACAGGTTGCTAAAGACTTGAGGGATATTATGTATGACAAAAATACTATTGAAGTATGAGTTTCTCTTCTTAATGCTTACAAAGTGAAAATAGAGAAGGGTACCATGTTAGATAGGTAAAAAGGCAGAGGAGGTAAAAATGAAATATATAGGCCAGTAAGATGTAAACAGTAGTAAAGGAAATAGCAATAGCACAGGTCCTTGATAGGTACCAGTTATGGTATTCAAAAATCTTGCTCACAGAAACCTTTAATAGATCTGTGGTCAGTGAGGAATGGATAAGATGACTGGAAAACAGCTTCATTTATCAACGTGTTCAAGGGCCAGAGAAGGGCCACTCTTGGCAACCACATATCAGTTAGCCTGATCGTCATGGCTAGAAAAGTGATAAAGAGGATCCTTTGAAAGAGATTTGAGGTCTATGTTGAAGGGCAGCCAGTGTAAAGATCCAAACCTGCATGGACTCAATGCAAGGAAAAAACTGCCAGTCAAACCTGCATTTCAGTGACAACAGAGATCGATATGACAGTGTCATAGCATATGGTCTATATTGACTGCAGTAAGACCTTTGACCCTGCACCATATCAAAAACCACATAGTAACTGAAAGGGATAGAAGTAGGGCAGATTATGAAGTGGTTGGAAACGGTTATGAAGGATAACTCAGGTGATGAAAGGAGATAAATAATATCATATTACAAATCACAATTGTTTTAAAGTCCAGAGTTGCCAAAAGGCCTGACCTTTGAATCTATCAAACTATGAGATTCATTATCATGTTTAAATTCCATTCTGAGTTCAGTTCCAGTTTCAGTTTTTAACCTTTACTGAATACTGTAATAGACCACCACGTTTGCGAGAATCACAATAGCTACTTATTAATCCAATAAGGTCAATTTCTAAATCATGTTCAACACGATGTTAATATAACTCTGAAAATGAAAGTGTCCCCTTCTGAATGTCAATTTTCCTTTATAACAGTTGAACAGTTTGAGTGAATTCACACAAATGAACTTTTAGTTTGTGGTTTCCCTGTGTGAAATGTAATATTATTGTTATGATTTACTGTTACAGTGAACATACGCGACTATATTAATTAATCAACACACAATGTAGTTTTGAAACCACGTCTCTCACTTCTCCATAAGACTTAGTCCCAGTGTGCTAAATCTGCAGAAATGAACTGCACAAAATTCTTTGAAGGCCCAGGTCACTTTTGTATAAAATTCAGAACATATCAATTTATGTCAATTTGAATACTGCACAAGCAGCAGGCATTAGAGTCTTGAGTAATGATACTAACTTGGTCTTTAGACCTGCTGATAATGTTAAAGATGAAGATAGCTTATTTGAAAATAAGCAAGCTGAGAGGTGAGCTCTAATATAAGAAATGTACATGACATTCTGACCTCCCCCTGATGATGAGATGTATTGATAAAGGTATATATACTATTTAATGATAGAAGCACCTTTAATTCCTCTCATCAGTCCTTTGATGGGGCTTTATACACTATTTTTAAAGAACTCCCTTTGATTTATTGGAGGATTTGAAAATGTTGTTTTGGCTGTATGTATGGGAGAAAATGCATGTTTTAAACACTAGGACAGGGTCCCATATGATATTAAATATACAAATGACATAGGGTATATTAAAGATATTATTTTTAGAAATTAGTGGGAGAGACCAGTTTTATAATAACTGCTATAACTTAAAAAAATTAAAGATTATTGAGTAGAATGTTAAGATTGATTGGATTGGATATTAGGACAAGGTTTAGAGAACTTTTTCAAGTAGGAAATGCTGTACCTGTAAGTTTTTATTTCAACTGTGCAGAAATTTGAACGTATTGAGCTAGGTATGTCATTTGAACCGAATTCCACGTAGGCGAGGGGCTCAAATCTACAATCATATTATATATTTATAAAAAAAGAAAAGCAGTAAATGCTTTAGCCAAAACACGTCAAATACATCCGCTCATGTGTCTTAAATTTAGAGTACTGCAGATTCAACAATATATAAACTTATCACCCATTCATTTATAGCATTTTATGAAATGTTAGTATATATATAAATTGCTTAGGAAATGTTTTACTGTATTTACTTGTGAATAGTGTGAGATAAAAGGTCTAAGGTCTTTGTAGAAATGAGTTTCGCTCTAGTAGAAGTTTTATATATATTTTATTTTTTTTTTTTTTTTATTTTTTATATATATTATATATATATAATCTATATGGATGAAATGTAAAGTAACGTTTTCACCTTCACATTGCCCTATATGGGAATGTTTCCTCATTTTATTGTTTATTGCTCTGTTTAAGTGGGTTTAATTAATGTATATATGATAGGGATTAGCCTCTTTATTGTAACCTGATGCTCACTTAATTAAACAGAATTTGTTTGATTTTATATCGTGGTGGTTCCAGTGATTTATCAGCTAACATATCAATTTATGTAGAAAGCTACTCAGATAGTACAACCATAGCAGATTTGAAAGTTTTCTCAAATGGCACTATGACTTACACACCAGATAGGGCCTGATTCCAAAAGGCTTACTGTCAGTGTAAGTGACATTCTCTCGTTTAAGCCTTGACCCAATTCCAAAAAGCTTGGTCTCACAATAAGCGACTTATTCCAGCGTATACACTAGAGTAAGTCACTTGCACTGACATTGTCTTTTCGAATCTGGTCCCCACTGTAAGCCTGCTTTATATATAGGCCTTTCACTATACTAAGTCACTTATGCTATCAAGTCTTTTGGAATCTGGCCCTTGGTGCTTTTCCCTACTTACTTTTGAATAAACCAGTCACATTAAATACGTTCCCTTCTGATACAAGATTGGCCCATCTTGTAACTAACAACACAATAGACACCACTTTAGATTTCCCACACAGATTTGTTTCTAATAGAAGAACATAGTTGAAACTAAACTGTATATAAAGCATTTCACTCCTGCACACAGTTATTGTCCAGCACTAGATAACAATAATATTCCTAGTATTGTATTCCTGTATTGTTAATCATGCCATAACAATCAGTATGTTAAACTTACCCAGTTTTCCTCATGGACTCCTAATGCATCTAACAGAAGCTATGCTTCATTTTTTTGTATAACTACATTTCAGAACATGGCCCTTTACTCATGTAAATATGTCAGTTCTGACCTGTGAGAAAATGTACTCATGGCACAGTTGCAGTATACATATGAAAACAGCAAAGCCGTCTACCCCCACAAGTGCAAACATAAGATGGCCCTCAGTCAAAACGTGAATGAAAAATATAAATGTCCTCCAGATAGTAATGCCAGCCTGCCAGCTAGAAGGCATTCAGAGAAATACAAGAAATAAGTAATACATGTGATATACCGTTGGGGAGGTGTATCAGGCACTAACCCTTAAAGCATGCCAAAGGTAGGGCTGGTTGTTACCCAAAATCCCTAGAGAGTGACAGAATACAGGAACTTTCGTGCTCTCAGTGTGCCAATAACACACATGGTGACAACTATGTATAATGTATATTAGAGAAAAGCAGTCACTTCCATTCCCCTGTCCAAATAGCTGCCATAGACAGTCTACAGTCTATCTGCTGCAGTAGTTTTCAAAGTGAACTTGATTATAATGTAAATACCTGAAACTACATTAAATAGAAAGGCATTAATGTTGCTCAGAAAATGGAGGTACATTACATATACTGCTTTACTGGGTTTTTCAATACCAAGTTTTCCAAAGAGCTTATAACCTCAAGCAGTGAACAGGCTGAATGAGTTTAAGGTAAGCTACAAAACAATTAATGCATCATCTTCAGGAAATTTTATTTTTATTTTATGTTGCATTTGTTAACTTGGGTGTAGAACACTGATCCTATTAGACCCATTTCAGTCTCATCCCAGAGAAAACACAGTAGTTACATGACATTATATACAGAGTGAATGACAAAATGTAAGATATATTATATACAAAGTGAATATCATACTTGGCTTGAGGAAATAAAGGCAATAAATGAATGACATTATAAACAGAGTAAGTGAAAAAAAAACAATATATACATACATACATTACATATTGAGTGGAAATCAGAGTTGGCATGCTGAAAGAGTCACAATCAACAATAGAATCAGAGCAGGGCATGTAGTCAGAAGGAGGAAATTAAGAGGTTAAGTTATATAACCAGACAGATAGCAGTTGCATTTTACTGCAGTCTTAAAATGTGCTTTTATTTGTGAATGGAAAACTGGGTAAGAGGAATGATCTTTATGAAAACAAGGGAGATATTCCCATAGTTTTAGACCAAGGACTGCAAAAGCATGGTTTGTGCCTAGTTTGGTGGGGGGGGGGTTGAGGAGAGTTCATGAGAGGTTAAGATGTCTATGATTGTATTTTGGTGCACCTTTGAGCAGTCTGGAAGACAGTTTAAATAGTTTAGAGGCAAGTAGAAAGTCAGTATGTTGTTTCACAGGTAGCCAGTTATCTTTTTCAATGGTTTTCCAATGGTGTTCATTACTTGGAGACAGAGTGATGAATCTGCAAATGATATTTGAAATGGACTGAATGGGGGATCCATTTCTTTTAGAAACTGCAGCAATTAGTGGGAGACCGTATTCTAACTAAGCCAGTAAGATTCCTTTATCTACAGCATTTCTACATAATCTGAATAGAAAAGGAAAGATCGTATTCTAGAATAGAAGAGAGTTGTTTTTTCATCATGTGTTTAGTGCAGGTGGAGTTGGAAATTTGGGAAGGGATCAAACCAAATCCCTAGGTATTTGAAAGAAGTGGCATTTTCAGTAATGTTATTAAGATGGTCGATGAGTTTTACAGGCCTGGAGAAAGAAGTGAGCTTTTACCTAGTGCTAAAACACATTATTGTTGTTTTGGAGGAGTTTAGCAGTAATTGTTTATCACTGACATATTGAATAAGGGCATGAAAATCGGCCTCAAGTTCAAGAGAAGAGATGGAGTAGCTGGAGTGGTATAGGACCATGTGATCAGTGTAAAGAAGGACAGCAAGATGGGTAATTCAAAAGGATGTTTGTTAGTGAAGATAGAGGAGAGGAACCAGAATAGGTCCTTGAGGGACACCCTTCTACAGAGGGGCTCATGCAGTGAGTGATGAACTGAAGGTAGCTTTTAAACCAGGGCAGTGTGTCACCATTGATGCCCATTTCAGTGAGATGGTCTAGGAGAACTAAGTGATCGATAACATGAGAGGCTAAGATACAGAGGGCTCATGCAGTGAGTGATGAACTGAAGGTAGCTTTTAAACCAGGGCAGTGTGTCACCATTGATGCCCATTTCAGTGAGATGGTCTAGGAGAACTAAGTGATCGATAACATGAGAGGCGCAAGATTGGTAATTCAAAAGGATGTTTGTTAGTGAAGATAGAGGAGAGGAACCAGAATAGGTCCTTGAGGGACACCCTTCTACAGAGGGGCTCATGCAGTGAGTGATGAACTGAAGGTAGCTTTTAAACCACGGCAGTGTGTCACCATTGATGCCCATTTCAGTGAGATGGTCTAGGAGAACTAAGTGATCGATAACATGAGAGGCTCGAGTCCAGTGAGGTCAAAAAAATTTGCCCCAGTAATTAGACATTTGTCCATTCTGAGAAGAATGTTGCCAAGTGTCCAGTTAGCTGTGGATGTACTGTAACCAGACCAAAAGCCAGGCTGATTTTGAGAGAGAAGGTGGTATTGGTTGATGTACTGAGTTAGTTGCAACTAAAGTAATTTTTCCAGGCTCTTTCCCTAGGTAAGGAGAATAGAATTTGGCTGAAAGTGTGATGGACTGAAGGGATTGGGTTTCTTAGAAAGTAGTTTTACAATGGAATTCTTCCAAATATTAGACATAATATTAAATGTATTACAAAGGTTGTAGATGTGTTTCAGTGGGATGGCTGTAATCAGGGGAGCTGTCAAGTTTAATCTGTTCAAGCAGTGGATAGATGTCCTTGGATGTGATAGTTCTGAAGTAGGATGTATGCAGGGTGTACTGAAATGCAATAAATTTTGTCAATTAGTGATATAATTCTCCATCCTCTGAATGCTAGAAATCATATTTGCACTAAAAATCCACAGGCCTGCAAAGGCTAGACAGTTGATGACACTAAGATGTCCAAAACATGTTCTATTACAACATTTTGGATCTAACTTCATATTTAATCCCTGTCTGAATAAGACCTGGACAATGTGCACAATAATATGCTTTCACAAATGTTTTTTACTGCTCCTCACACCTGATTGGTGAGAGTAAAGTGAGTTTAACACCAGGTGCAGAGCCAAAGCTGAAGCTGCTGAACTTTGTTGGGCCCTTGTATACCATCCTTTGTCTGTATCCTTTGGGTATACAGAAGGGGCTACCTTTTATAGTGCTTAATTTTTCATGAAGATTACACCAAATGTTCAGATTCTATGTTCACTTCAAGATCTTGGTCAACTTCTTTAGGTCTAACAGTCCAGTCTCTGATGTCAGTAGCATTTTCTAAATAAAATTTCAGTACCTTCTACTTTACAAGTGTCAAAATGTGCAGAATAAAATTAATTTATGTATTTGTACTTCTCAGAAGCCAGTATATGTCGACTTGTTTGTTTCTCACAGTAGAATTAATGGTTACATACTGGATTTTAATCAGTAATTCATTACAATCTGTGGTGCTTTGGTAACCACAAACATCAATAGCACTCTTACATTTTGTACAAGCTGTGAAGTTCTGAGTATCACTTTAATATTTCCGATAATGTGTTTCATTCCACAAGAGCACATGACACAAGACTACATCGTAATGTACTTGACATATATTATGTTAAAACGCATTCTTTTATCTATGTATTTATGTTTGTTCTTTACAATTGTAAATATTTTTGTTGTTTTTTAGTATGAGGCATCCACCATGTCTGCTTATGTTTAATCTTTTCCACAAGTCTGTATCCATCAGTAAATGGATGTCTTTTCACTAGATCTAAATGAAGCATGTCTAGATTACAAAATGAATTGTTTTAATTAGAGAAAACTAATACTTGCCTGAAATGTTAAACAAAGTTAAAGAACAAACGTTAAAATAAATTTCTTTCCCCATCTGTTGACAGAACGGTAAGAAGCTGCCTGTAATGAAATGGAAGCCTTCAGAACACACACAAGCACTCAAGAAAGCATTAGTGAGAGATGATGATCATTTAGCCTCTGTTGAGGTGAGCGAAACTTATTAAACCTAAACTAGTAGGCCTGCTTTACAAGGATATCTAATGATGTTGTTATTTCAGCTGGTAGCACATTTGTTATGATCAGTGCTCTGCTGTTGACATTTACATCTTTTGCTTCTGATAAGCTGCTTTCTGGTAAATAAAATGAAAAGGGATCTAGTCCAACTTTTTTTCTGCTTATCACAGTAGTAAACATTAATGTTATTTTTTTCTGTGTCCTTTTGCCTCTGTGCTTGCAGACCATGAAGTCTGCCCCAGTGTGTCTCAATCTCATTCATTCTGTTGTATGGGGTACCTCCAGTAAAAGAATGAGAGCCATTCTGACTGGCTGTCATTCAGGTAGACGTGGGAGTGGTCTGTGCCCTGTCACATATCCCAGCAATGATGGTGTTTTTCATTAAGGGCATCCTACACCCTCCACATGTAAGAGCATGCTTCCACCCAAACAACATGAGGCTATCATCTCTGGCTTGGGATTGTCAAGCCTACTTCTTTGGTCTTGGCCATTTCAATGCTGTGCAAGCCTCTGCTTGTATGGTGACATCTGATGACAACAACCACCATTTCTCCCATCCAGCATAGACAAGATGGTACCAAACACTTATTCCCATCCTCCTTTATCCAGGGTTTTATTCCTGTGTGTCACAGAATGGAAAGCTTAAAGTGAAACTTGCCAATTGATGACTTGGAATGTATTGAACCAAGGTTGCATGATGGAGTTAATAAACAGAGATGAGGAATCTTGGGAACATAAATACTGTGGTCACATCTGCAACACTCAGATTGAAAGTCAAATAATGATGTTAGAGATATAGATCGTTTAGATGTTCATCTGGATTTCTCAGGGAAAACCCAGAAATAGAATACCTGACCCACAAAAGCAAAGGCAGAAATACTGGATGCATGCAATGGTTACTGCATAACAATAGACATGTACTATATTAAAGGCAAAGTAAATAATGAAAAGTGAGAAAAATGGAGAAACATGGCTAGTTTCTGATTTTTTCTAAATGTTTATGTAGTTTATTTAACATTCACAGTTCACAGTAAGATTTTTCATTACAATTCTAGATTTTTTATTACGATTTAATTTAATATTTTAGCTGGGCAAGTGAACTAGTATATTGTGGACCATTTTCAGGCATGAGTTATGCCTAAACATTAAGGTTAAATGCAGCATGTGAAAACAGCATGAAGTAAATGATCGGTTATAATGTTTTGGGAGGTGAAGTGAAAACAAGCTACCTGGAGAACACCCATGCTGACATGGTGAGACTACGTAAGCTGTATTTACTGACTGAAGGACAGGTTTGAATCCTGGATCCTGGAACTGTGAGATCTTAAGCACTGAATCATGATACATGTAGCACAACTATAATGTATATTTTAACACATTGATGTGTTGATTAGTGTAATATGTGCCAAGGTCCCTTACAACAGCAAATTTACTTAATAGAGTGTTATTTAAGGCATGTGGGTACCAAGGTTAATGATTGCCAAAGTGTCACTGTGCACTTTTTTGGCATTAAATGTCATTTCTATGGTAGTGGCGGACTTGAAGAAATTATCCAGGTAACCTTGAGGTGCATACTGGTCATGGATATTGGTGACTAAGCAAGTATTTTAGTGTCATATGCAAATTTGCTGATCCAGGTGTTCTGTCAGTTGGACAGTCAGACATTAGAAAGTCAAAAAACAAAGGCCCCAAAATAGATCCTTGAGGACTTCCAGCCTAATAAAATTGTAATTCAAAAACCAATCCTTAATTCATACATTTACCTACCAGGTTATTTAAAGGTCAGTATACAGTTGGCCTATAATTGTCAATGGTGGGTTCAGAATGACTTTTCAGTAAAGGTACAATTATTTTTAGTGTCGTTTGCAAATTTGCTGATCCAAGTATTCCCACTGGTTTTCAGTCAGTCATTAGAAAGTGAAAAAGCAAAAGCCCCAAAATAGATCCCTGAGGACTTCCAGCCAAATAAAATTGTAATTCAAAAACCAATCCTTAATTCATACATTTACCTACCAGGTTATTTAAAGGTCTGTATACAGTTGGCCTATAATTGTCAATGGTGAGTTCAGTCTGACTTTTCAGTAAAGGTACAACTATATAGCTTCTGCCCAGAAGCTTTGAAATAGCTACAAAAGATAAAGCACCAGATTGTCAGCTCATCCAGGACCAGCTGTTGAGTTAGGCTTAATGGATTTTAAAGCTTTTTTTATGCATTTGGATAAAATTACTGAGCATTTACCGGATACCTCAAAAACTAGAAGGTAAAAAAAATATATTAACTGGTTTTCAAAGTGTAGCTAGGTCTGATGGATCTGTGATGACATTGTCATCAGTTATAATTAAACTGGGAGTTTACATACCTTCTATAAATGCTTGAACAAGGCCTTATTGTTATTCTTAACATTTCAGCTTCATCTCATGTTTACTCATAATCTGAATATTCATACCCTCAATGCTGATCTGCCAGTTCCATGATTATAGCTTCGAGTTAGTAACAGCAACATCTGAACTATAGTATTTCCTTATAAATCCATGCTCATTATAGCTGTTGTTTATTGCAGTAGCACCCGCAAAGATTATGTAAAAAATGGTCTAACTTTCAATGATTTGGTTCAGTTTAACAACGTGTTGTTTTGAGTTTGTGATTAAGCCACATACAATCTAATCTCTGGTAGTTTCATTGACAATTTGTGAAAAATTGCATTGAATACTTTCTTTAATAGTCATATTAGTGAGTACTGATCTATAGTATGGACCATTCCAATCACAACAGGGGCATTACTGTCTTATGCTATGATGTCATTGATATTTAGAAAGCATTGTATGGCTAGGCTTATAATGGCCCAAGATGTTGTTAGCCCTATACTACTAAAATTATGAGGACTAGATTGTATGGGCTGCTGTTTTCTGAGGTTCGTGACAACCCTAAAAAATAACTTTTTCGTAGGTATGCCTGCTGAGGACAGATTAAAGATTACTATGTACATTGCATTTTTTGGGGGGGCAACTTTAATAAAACTTTACTCCTTCTACAGGCCTGAAATTTGAAGGCCTTTCTCTAGTACATAAAGTTAGTGCAAAACACAAGCACAGTTTGAGGGAGGCAGGACCCTCTTCCAATGCCTAAAAGAAAATGTTTTCTGAAAAGAACAGAGACAAATATTTCCAAGCCTGAAAGCAAAATGTAGTAAAAGAATCAGTAAGCCAGAAAAGAAGAGGCCATAATAAGGACTACTGAGGGCTGTGGCCATCAGAACGAGTCAGGTATTGCCTTGTCAGCCTCAGATCCCATAATCTGGGACTACTGTATATCCGTCTGTCTTGAAGTTTTTGGAGCAAATGTTGAGATTTCATCTTGTATAGCTGGTCATATCTCTTAAAGAAGTGAATAAGCCCACCAAGTCAGGTGCCAGTCTTAATCATTAGATGGGTTATTCCCCATTTCTACCCAAAGTGTTCTCTTGTATTAGTTTCTGCAGAGCTCACCAATTTTTCCAGTTTGCGACTTTCCTCCTCCTCCTGAAGAAGAAGACTTTCCTTTCACTTTCTTTGGGGAGCAGACAGAAGGGCTGGACAGTCATCTTCCTGGTGTCTGCACCAGCCTCTGACAGCTTTGATTATCATGACGTCACTGAGGAATATGAGGCTACAAGTCAGAGAATTAGCTTCCGGGTGGTGCAGCTTCCAACATCAGGTGCAGCTTTCATGGTGAAAAGGAAGAGAGACTCCCTCCTTACTTAACTGGATGAAGAAGAACTAGCGCATTCACTACAGCTCTCCTTACCTGTTTGGATATAACACCGATGACAAGGAGTTGGTAGAGTCAAGATCCACTGTGAAGGAGGTTTTCTTTAGAGACACTTCTCCTTAGAAGAAGACATTTTAAAAGGGTTGAAAAAAGGTGTCAAACTACTGAGTATTGAGAAACTAAGACTCTGAGTCTGCATTCCTGGGGCCTAACTCTTAACCCCACAAGACATTGGGAAGATTGTGCAGTGTTCAGGACAGTTGGATGTGATCTGAATGTGGTCTCCTTGGATGCTGCCAGGAGATCCAAACTGACTCCA